>NC_143107.1:300000-517500 GCF_061535455.1 Colias philodice | reverse complement strand
TAATTTCATGTACGAAACTCTCGATTGTGGTAGCTTACAGAGGTAACAAGGATAAAAATTTTTGATTTGACGGTTCTCAAATATTTATTACGCAATTTGTAGGACAATATGTCTGTTGAATTATATAAGTATTAAATAAGTGAAAATAAAAAAATCAGCTGGTTAGTAATCATTTATGATGACTTCGTCATCGATACACATTGGAAAGGGGGACTCTTTGATCACAGACTAATAATAATATACGTATACACTTTGATCAAACCATAGATTTTGTAGGACAAATATTTTTTCGAATAATTTAGATAATTATCTTGAGATTGAACAAAAAAAACATTCAGTTAGTAATTAATATTTGAGAACCATCAAATCAAAATATTTTATCCTTGTTTCCTCTGGTAGCTACCACAATCGAGAGTTTTGTACATGAAATTATTGGGCATCTCATCAAAATAAAGCTACTCACGAAAAATTAGCTTGATAGTAATCACTTGCAAAAATGGGCGATGTATCCCGGACTATATTTTTCGTACAATTTTTTTTTATTATTATTGTGCAATTTTTATAGATTATTCTGTATCTATATATGAGTGTGTGTGTATGCGTGTAAATTATAAAGTACATAATCCAGTTAAAATATCAAATTTGTCGAAAATCTTAGGTAGAATCATAGAATGTGACTGGCGCGTACATATTTTTTAAAAAGTTTTTTGTATTAAAAAGCTTCTCAATAAATAAAATGAAAAATGTTATAGTTCACATACCACTTAAACATGTAGTTAATGTCTACCTATATTTACCACAAAAGATAACTTGAAGGAGCAGGTAATAACAAAAAATACAATAACAGTCAGGATGTTAAAATCGTGACTTGGTTTTTGGATGACTCAGATAATCACGTGCCCTTTTATACCTTGCAAGGGCGGTAAGGTCTTGTACACAATTACATTTATATTAAAATTATCTTAATTACATTTGATTTTCAGAGATTTTTTTTTAATGGTGTACCTATGTTCGAGATAACTGATATGAGATAAAAAAGCGTCTCTTGTTTATTTTTATTATTTATTTATAACTCAGTGCTAATTAATTCCACCTACCTACTAACGATGATGTAATTTTGCTGGATGTATTAACAATTGAACTTATTTTCGATAATAATTCTACTTCTGGAGGTACATAAATCCAATAGGTCAAATATAGAAAATAATAGAAAAGGTTTCAATTATTATTCCGTTAATAAATCAATGTAACCCAGCTTTGTTCATAACAAAAAATTGTCTGATAAATAAGATTAGTGTATATCACATTGGGTAGTGTAGTATTATTTTATTTATCTGTTACTGTTAATTTATCTGTTGTGTTAACTATTAATCCATGGACAATGGTCATATTAAACTAGTAATGCTCACCTTTAGGCATCCCACATGGCGGTTTCGTTCTAGAATTATCTAGAAAGTCCAAATCATACTTCCTAGCCGGTGGGTACGTCAGAGCCACGTGGCCATTCACACACACAAACGCACTGAGCACACACACTAATGTCACTAGCGACATCTTGGCTCTTACGTCACTGTCAGATTGACGCGCCATTTCTGATTGGTCTCATAATTGTTTGTTGATGTACCTGGAACAAAATAGATATATTTATTAATGCAAGTAGTCTTCCAAAAAAATAGTTATTAACAAGGAAGTAAAAGAAACAATTATACAATTTTTGTGTGTGTATCAATTTCATGGCTGTGTGTGTAATTTTTTACCGACTTCAAAAAAAAGGAGGAGGTAATCATTTCGTCCGGCATATTTTTTTTTACTAGTATTTCTTCTCTAATAGATGGAATCTTAATTCGAAGAAAAGAGTAGGTACCTATGTTCACGACATAATATTTCAATACAGGAAAAACGGCAAGAATTTAGATAGAAATAAAAAAAATGTTATATTGCAAGCAAAAAAAACCTGTTCCTTCATAACATAACCTCTACAGAAATTGCCATATTTGTCCCGTCCATTATATTTTAGCAAAGTATCAATTTAAGGCAATTTTCTCAACAATATAATGGCTGATACAAATAACTAGTTTGCTATTGTCTTTTACTTTCTATTGACTACTTTCACTACTCGATATAAATACTTGTGAGGAAGACTAACGATCTGTTGAAAACATAACAAATTAGTGTTATATTGTAGTGAGTAGTGACATTTGTATGAAAAAAGGGATATACGGGTATATCCACAGTATATCACATTTACTTTTTAAGTCGGTTATCTGCTGGTGCAGTAGCTAGTTTTATAGACTTTTACAGTATGTAGGTTCGATTCCCACTATGGGAAAAATATTGACATAAATGTTTTTTTTTTAATTTCCTGTATAAAATACATACTGGCTGTATGTATAGCCTTTACGGGTCGATCCTCGATTTAAAATAATAAAGCCTTATTTTACTCAGTAAAGATATAGCCTTCTGTGTAAAGATTTTTTTAAATATGTAGAGCAGATTTTGCATTGAATCGAAACATCAAGTACCTATCATTGATATAAAATCCACCGAAATCGATTCATCGATTCGAAATATAAGACAAGTAGTATCTCACGTAATAATAATAAATGAGTAAGGATCTATTATTGCCATACCAGCTAATGTTATTATAATAATTTATCTAAATAATGAAGATTCAATACACTTATATCATCATCACTAATAACATGAAGTTAATTATAATAAACATACGGTTATGTTATTCTATGATAATATTATATAATAACGACGGTACATACATAAGAGTTTTATGTAATCGGAATTTGCTTTGAATAATTGAATAAACATACAATTAGTGATCTTTTGACCCTTTTGTTAGATGACGGATAAAGAAGCTTCTAGCTGTAATAGTGGTTAGGGAGCCAGGTGCAAATTTGGTTAACTATTTCCTCTCAAGAGATAATTCGTCAGACGCATGAGAGTATAGTATTATAAAGCCTCGTGAACGTCAGCTGGCGCTCGGTTGGGGGGTGAGCCTCCCACGCACATAGGAAAAAAAATACATTCATTCATTCATTTCCTCTCAGCTAAAAATTTGTCAAATTGTAGCTAACCCAATATCTCAACGAAAAAAAATAGTCAGCTGGTTACAACATGGTGTATTATACGTCAGCTGGTGTCTCGAACATGAAAGTTTAATTTAAAGAAAAATTTATTTTCCGTTATTTCCTCTCAAACAAAAATTTACCTGATGATAGCTTATATGTAACTGTGGATAAATATATATGTCAGCTGGCTGTATCTTGGTGGAAAAACCGTCAGCTGATACGGGAGGCTACAACCGCTCTTCCCCCCAACCGAGCTCCAGCTGACGTTCACGAGGCTTCATAATACTATACTTTGATGCATTTTACTAATTACCGCTTGAGAGGAACTTGGTCATAAAATCTGCTGCTGGCTCCCGGACCATAGACGATGACTAGTTGAATTTTATTAGAGTAGAGGTAGAAATTGATTTATAAGCTTTTGATTCAGTTGAGAAAAGTAAATTCTTCTTGGAATTAAGCGAGCGAATTTTCGATTAAGTATAATCTCATCAAAATTGTTGTAAAAAGTCCTAAAGTCTTTCAGCTGATATAAAATAGGTATCTACTACATATTACACACAATCATCTCGTCATTTACGTATTAACCACTTAACTGATTTGAATTAAATTTATTACAGAGATAGTTTAAAACCTGAAATAGGACATAAGGTAGGTTTTATTCCGACAATCCTGCAGCAACGGGAACCGTGCGGGTTTTCCTTTAACAACGCGGGCGAAGCCGCGAGCAGAAAGCTAGTTGGTACATATCTAAAGAAATACTTCAAAAATTAATTTATCATTCTTATCACGTGGTACGATACGATCATACATGTCGGTGGTCGATGGTCGGTGGTCAAACCACTTAATAAATTAACAGGTGGACAGCTTTCACTGTGGAGGTATATTTCAATACTGGTTTGGGTTATGACAATGATATCTACTATTGTGTACCGTGAAATTTTTAAAGTTCTGATGCGAATAGTCTTCATATTCAATTACATTTGTTTTTATAAAATTTTTAGTTCATACTTACATACGTAAAGAAATTAATTACAGATACCTACATTCAGAACGAAAGCTTTTTTATTATTGGACTTTTAATCCACAATTATTATGGTATGGATTTTCTAAAAGATTATCAAAAACTCATAATATAGCTTGTTCGAGACGTTGAAATCTAAATATGTACATAGTTTACGTCTTGTCACACTCACACATATGAATAACATCCCTATCATACTTTTTTACAGCCCTAATTACGGAACAGCAAGACAAATAGTCTTTCCCAAGTTTCACATTCTCTATTGGGGTTGCCAACGCATGGGAATGGCTATTGTTAACGCAATCTCTATGTAGTGTAGTTATGTAATCGTGCCGCCATATGTGGCAAATATTTTTTGTAAGAAAATGAAATTTTTACGGTGGTTTCTGTTTTGTTTAGTTTGTGTCAGCTAGTGTATTTCTATATTTACCCATATATGTATTAAAAAAACAACATTTTAATAATTATGTGTAGGCTCTTGGACTCAAAAAAACAATTCTGATTATAAGAACATTCTGTGCTCAAGTAAATAATGTACAAATTCGTTCAATCACCAACATCCGATATGGTCTAGTGGCTAGGATACCTGGCTCTCACCCAGGAGGCTCGGGTTCGATTCCCGGTATCGGAAAACTCTTTTTTTGTTTTTATTTCATTTTCTCTACAATCTCAAGAAATTCATTAATCTATTTTTGTTTGATTATAGCTTATGTTTGGTAATAAAATATTTTTTTACAAAACAAAAGTCACTCACAGATAAACTACAAAAGAAGCCGTAATTAACTCTAAGCAATTATAAATAACAGACAATGTTGTTACTATGATTAAATAGCATAATTGCGAATACCATTCTACATCTCATTACAATTTACAGGCTACATTCCTTTGCAATAGGGTCGAGTTTCGCACGCATTACGCCATCTGTGGACTGTGGCCACATAGCGGTACTACGAAGGGTTCTTATCGAAACATGTATGCTATTGTGAACGTTATCTTGATTGAAAAACGGTTTATTTTACTGTAATTAAATTTCGCGCGTGAACATCTAGCGTAGATTATTATTGCAATTATTAATGTGGGATAAAAGCCACAGATAATATAATACTAATACTAGCAAAGCTTGTTGTAAGTAAGAAACATTTTATTTGATAGTATATCTAGGAAAACAATCTTACCAAATAAGATATAAGCACAGACTAATAATAATATACTACGTATACAAATATAAAATATACTAAATATATTGGACTAAGTAATTATAATCTAACAATGGGATAGAGAGAACATACTTTTAGAAAAAATCAGAAGCTAAATCCAGAAGCTAGAATTTCAGTAACTCTAAAGAGATTTCATCATTAATTTATTTAATTTGTGAGAAATTTTATGGACCAATAATTGATGAGCATTGAGCAGCAAACAGCGGAACGAACAGAATTTTATGGCTTTATGCAAGAATGGTGTAACGCGGAAATGCTATGTACAATCAATTTAATTGTTATTTCTTACTTGTACTTCCTTATTTGCATCTTCCCTTGCAATTTACATTGTTAAAAGTAAAGTTTAATTTGACTTCAGTTTATTAATAACGTAAAATTAATAGAGTATGTATATTGTATACTTCCTGTATTAATTTTTCGTTACTATCATTATTATATTTTTTATTGTTTATAGTTAAACATATTTTTAGCATTATTTCAAGATGAATTAACATGAATTGATTATAAATAGAAGACCAATTTCAATAAAGCTATCGCCAACGTCCATACCACGTTGAATACACCCTCGTCCGATCACCGAAGTTAAGCAACGTCGGGCGCGGTCAGTACTTGGATGGGTGACCGCCTGGGAACACCGCGTGATGTTGGCTTTTTGCTGTTTTTATTTGACTCGTATTTAATCAATAATTATATAATTCGACAATTTAAATATGTAATTATTATTTATTACATATTGATAAAATGTACTTATTTAGATCCGTACTACATAATATAATAATATCATCTTTATGAACATAATAGAAACTTTTTATTTGTTTTTACATAATTATAACCGAAACTTGAAACAATGAAATGGAATCATTTACGTCTAGCACACAGAACATAATAATATATACTCAGGTAAGGTCTAGCATAAAGTAGAACTGTAGAAATACATACTAATATCACCTAATATTATATTTAACGAGAGAACATACTTCATAAGTTGTGTTTGTATTTGTACTATGTGCACAATGTGCACTTAGCACTAGCACAGTATTACAATATTATTTCCTACAGTAAGGAATCGCCTTTGATGTCGCGCGATGCCGCCGCCAGCGTAGGTACTTACGCTGCCACACGAAAATACGCTAGGGTTGCAACAAATGGGAAATAAAACAATTTTGATTATTAATATTATGATGAAATCATTTATTCATATGTACATTCAAAATAATTGCGATTATTAAATCTGATGTAATTATTTGTTCATAAATATATAATTACAGATATTGCACTGCTAAATATTATTTACGTGGACACTTTATTTTTGGATGTTCTTAATTGTATATTATACCATTTAACTAAGTAATGCATTCGCATTGGGATGTACAATCTGATTAGAAAATAATGAGGACAACATATACATAGCTTTGATTTTAATTCAACAGATACAATTAATAGTTTAATACAATCTTTCTGAAATATTGTTTCCTTCTGGGATTTCAATGTAGATTTACATCCGTAAACGGAACAGTTTTTGCGCGTCATAATAGAATATGTAAATACCTATGTATAATAAAATTATTACACAAAAAATACAACTGCGTCGTCCTTTCGCGATAGTTAATGCAAACTCAGCGTGATTGCATTAAGCGGCCCGCGTCGCCCGACCCCCCGCCAGTTCCCCTCCGTTTCTCTGCACAAGTACATTCGTCGCTATACTGTAGGATGGTAATACTGTGGCACTAGTGACTAGCAGTATCCTTTCATTCACAGAATGAGTTATTATGATTTATGGGGGGACGGCGCGTACGCAGTCCCCACTACCAAAAATTACGCGTCCGAGTTATCCACATTAGGGATAATCGCAGAGGTCAACCCCGCCGCAGTGCAATGGCGGGGCCTCGCTCTGGGGGAACCGCCTTCCTGATCACGGTGTCCCCTACGCCAGGTAAGTATGAGTTCGCCAAGTTCCCCAGACTATTTACGTATTCGAAAAAGAATTTCAATAGCGCGAGTTAAACAACTCTGATGCCTTACTGGTGCCATCTATTATCAAATTATAGAACTACAATGGAATGCAGCTTCTTTGGTAGTGGCAGCTTACAATAAAATTATTTGCTTGTGGTTGTTAATAATTTAATACTAAATTAAAGACTAAGCCTGCCTAAATACTATTACATATTTTTAAATGAATTTCTTTAAAAGATTTTACATTTAATTAGGTCTGCAGTCTGCTGGACATATTTAAACAATTACCAATAACAATCTATCTACCTGACTTAGAGCATTAAACCAACATGCTCTAAAACCTATGATAACAACAAAAATCGACGTCATTCACGCACCTCCTCCCCTCCAAAAGACTATAAAATAATTTGGAAAATCCAAAAGTGCACGCCTCATAATTTTTTTTTAATAAATATTTATTAATTATTATTTTTGTTTATTTAATAACAATTAAACCACATCGAATCAGACCCTGAAAAATGAAAGGGTTCTATTCCTGAGCATACTCAAGCGTAAGAGAAAAAAAAAGACTCGATTAGTAAAGTATTTCGGTCGCTATCGTGTTAACAAGAAAATCCTCCGCACATACAGACACACGGACGTCCAAGACAGAACTTTTTTTTTAACTAGTTTAAATAACAAAAATGACATCAAAAATATCATGAATGTTAAAAATAGTGTTTTTTCTTAATATGTGTGTGTATGTATTATCTTACAAGTGCAATGTATGATACATAAAGACATTTTAAGTTTGAAAAATCAGATGTTTTGCGCGAAGTGACAGTAGTACCCACCTCAACGCTTCGCTTATGAGGCGTGCAATTATTATAATTTAAATTCAAAATGGGTAAACATATTTCAAAATCGAAATATATCGTAATTAATCAACCAAACATCAGTCCAAATCACAAAAAAAATTCCACGAAGACGAAAGAGGCTGAACAAAGATCATTGACCTTATTACCATGTTTTATGCAATAAATGAATGATTTACTAAAAATCTCAAAAAGAGGCTCAATTATACCTTTCTAGAGATTTAAATTTATATGAAAACAGAAATTATTCCATTAGAATGTTAACGGAAACCTGTTGACCCCAATATTGGAATTGTTTCGTAATTCAGTGGGAATATACAAAATCGGCAATCGATTCTCAAGCCGTGGACAAAATTATCGGTTCACTGTGTCATTATTCTATGCTTAGTTATAACTATGCTCTTTACGATTAATTTGTTAGTATAATTAAATTAAACCTTTGCTTTTCAGAAAATTAAAATATCTCTCCGTATTTTATCCCCAGTGTTCATAGTATAAAACTATACAGTACGTATAAAACTCAGAAACGTAATATCGTGAAATACACCTATCGATTTGTGGATTTATATATTGACTTAAATATTAAATATTTCTATTAAAAGCACTTTAAAAATCAATACTCATACAAAACAAATACCAAAACATGAATAAACCTCAATGACCCCACCATAACCAGTTTCTATTCAATAAAAAATATTTTTAACTCTCCAAAGGTCTATTATTCGCCCACACATATTGCTTTGATGTCAAATAATTATCACCAAGATAATTATATTTAGGAATTGATCATCACTACATAGTATAAAACAAAGTCGCTTTCCCTGTCCCTATGTCCCTATGTCCCTTTGTACGCTTAAATCTTTGAAACTACGCAACGGCTTTTGATGCGGTTTTTTTTAATAGATAGAGTGATTCAAGAGGAAGGTTTATATGTATAATAACATCCATTAAATAGTGGAGAAGTACTGTTATTTTTGAGGTTTCTAATGTGATGTCGTAAAAAAATTACATTTTTACCGCTTACATTGCAAACGCAGGCTGAACCCTACGAGTTTTATCAAAATAATGTACTAAGTATTATACACATTGAAAAGGTCAACAGAAAAGTCCGCGATGGTATATGTCTATCTCTTATGGATAACCCACAATAACTTTTTTTTGTCATTTACTTTTTACGACAAATAATGGCTAATTTTCGATGCGATTTTAACCAATAAAGCATTAATCCTTAACCAATTAAATACCTTGAATACATTGTTCATTTAATATAGATCTATATGGCCCTTTACACCGTATGATTTAAGTGAATATTTTCGAAGATATTACAGATTTAAAAATTGCGGGACGTAGCGTTTGCGGCGGTCGCGGTACCGGCCAGCCGCGGCCGCCCGGCCACATGAGTAGAAAGACGGAACAGAGACTAAGCTTCTTAAGAACGTGCAAAATTGTTACCTATTTTGGTAGGGTTGTCAGTTGTCACAATAGGTTAAGACATGGTTAAGACAAATTAAACAAAACATTTGTTAAATAGTTTTATAATTACACACAATTAGATACTTACTTACAAATGTTAAACTTGTAATAATAATGAAAGGTAAAAACACACCGTGTACAATTCTCTTCTTATTAAAAAAGGACCTAATAAAATAAACGCAAGTACTTAGGTACTTACTTGAAAAAGTAATAATCAAAATATTTACTCACCTATTGTACTCCCTGGGATAGTTGAAGTATGATATATTTTTAGTTTTTCTAGTATTATTCATACACACAGTACAATAAACAACCATTTTTAACAATAAAATATTACGTTTTATATTAAAATATTCAAACTTGCAAGTTGCACCTAATAAAACAAACAACGTGCGTCGTATCAACCCTGAGACTGTCCTCAGCCTGTGCAAGCGCAAACCGGTTTTTTCCAGAATCGCTGCGTACGCGACAAGCGGCCTGCGGTCACACACACATGCCCCGCGTACTTGTAGTAGTGCAATCGATTCGCGCGGTTGTTTGAAGCTTAGTCTCTGTTCCGTCTTTCTACTCATGTGGCCCGGCTATCTATTTTATACCCGTGCGAAGCCGGAGCGGGCCGCTATGTTTTTATATACAACGTTCACAGTTTTTCTGTAGTGTATTTAGTATCAGCATTGCACCCGTGCGAAGCCGGGGCGGGTCGCTAGTAATAACTAAAAGCCAATCAACGTTCACAGCGGAAACTAATCAACAATTTCATAAGAACTCATAATAGTATATTACACCTATAATGCATGTTTCAATCGAGAATTAATAGAATTGAAGATAATAATTCAACACAAAACAAAACACATTCCGACATGAATTTATGTAATTTTATCTACAATAGAACTCTATATCAACTAAAAAAAATTACTTACAATCTATTTTAATATACCGAATCGGTATCGATACGTCATGTTTATTCTACCGTTACTTCTATGGAGAAGATTACAGAAGAATGTCATGATACTTTTAAACTCAACTTAGAACCTACTATTAATCTGGACTTAAATAATATTTAAATTAATAGGTACATATTTATTATTTATCACATAAGTGGATTTCCTTCGACATTTTTCCTTCTCGTACACCATTCCAATTTACAAGTTTTTCTTGCAAGATCGTATTCCAAATCACTTCAAAACAGTAAACAGTTTGACAGCTGCAATTTTGGCGCCGAAAGTGAAATGACATTCCGCGCGCCGCCATCTTGTCACGCATGCGGTATCTAATCTGTGGTTGCGGTTCGTTTTACGGTCCAGTGCAAGAGGTATAATTGTGAACATTTCTAGATCAACGATCTTTAGGTCGACGAACGATTGAACCCTTGCAATAGTGATGTGCTTCATTGGTTGGCAATGTTAAGGTGCAAATATTGCATTGCATTGACGAGACTGTGTCTAAAATGTGATGTCGAGAGAACACGGTTTTTCTTGTATTGCTTTACTTGAAGAAATAGTAAATTCGATTGATAAAGATCTCAATTTTAAACATCATGTTTTTTTGAGTAGTTTATGGGTTTCTACGAAATTTTGCAACTACACTTGTTCTGGTTTCATAAAGAGGAAGTTTATAATTCGTTCAGTCTATCTGTCTGTTACACAATATATCTACGACTAATGAACCATTTTGAAAGTTAGTCTAGAGCATATTTAATAACATGCACTAAATTACTAATTATTAATTAAGGTAAATACCTATCTACAAACGTCCTTCCGCCAAAATTATTAACTTTCAGTATTAAGTATTATACCTACCTAGATAATTTATATTACATAATATATTAATAATTAATTATAATTTTTTAAAATAAAAATAATTTTTTCCTTCAAAATAATAGTATGTATTATATCTTCTTTTATTATTCATATAATATGTACTTTATTTACTCTTTTTTATCTATATTTTCATTGCCACCCGTGTACCCATTTAATATCAATCTTTATCCTTTACCTTGGGCAGCCTGGAAGAGATCGCTGATAAGCGATAAGGTTGCCTTATGTGCTGTGAATGTTTCCTTTTCTGTTAATATTATATGATTGTAAAATTTGTAATGGTACATAAAACTGTTAAATAATAAATAAAATATTAATTATGAATATTTTATTGTTTTCAATCTACCACAGAATATAAAATGTTATATCCTCCAGAAAAACGCTAACAAATTTGGTATAGGATTTAAGTGAATTTAGTTCTATATTCTTCATACCTTACTTCTTTCACATTCATAAGCAGAAATAAATATCTCATTAACGATTACAGATAAAAAAAGTGTTACTAAATACTTGCTTTGTAGCAGATTTAAAACGCAACATGTTTAATTTATTTCACATTAACATACATGTGTAATAATCTGTTTTTATCTCAATGCAAAAACTAACATAACATGTCGTTACGAATAAAGGAAATTACAACATCAGCGGAAAAATGTAACTTTATTTCTATGTAATTTTAAATTTTTATTAGGTACAATATATGTAATAATATTTTTAGGGTACTGTAACAAAAGCAACTGTGGTACGTGTTTTCGATTCATATGAAGCTTTTTAAAACATATTTAGATGGCTGGCTCTCTATTTCTTATACATTACTCGAAATTCTATTTTAAAATATATCTTACAATATTATTTATAATACATATTATATATCAAATCAATGACTTTGATATTATAAACGGTATATTGAAATGCATCGAATGTTACGGTATTATAAAATACGATTATGTATCACCACAGACTAATAATAATATACTACGGTATCACTAATTAATTAGCTTTGGGAATATGTGTTATGAACACATATATTTAATTGCTGTAATAATAATTATCGTGTATGTATTATGACGTCACAACAATGATTTTAAATGAACCACAGAATAATTAAAAGTACTATACTAATACATAATATAGACTATAGAGTATTATTTTATATCTGATAGTATTAAATTAAATGAATTAAGATCATTTGGTAGCTAGATCACTCTAATGACTGTCATCTACGTCACAGCCTATGTCCAATTGCCCGTATCGACACAGATAAATTATAAATTTAAATAGTTACTACGCAAGTATCGCACTGAAACATTCAACAAATGTTCATTGTAATACAAAAACAACGATATATGTACCACTTTACATGAACGCAACACGCTCAAACACAAGAAGACAAAACGCAAATACAACAGTAAACAGGCCAAACGTTTTGTAGTTTCCGTACTGTTTGCAATTATGTACTGTGGTACTTAGCATAGCTATGTTGGCAAAACTTGAATGAATTCCTTAATGATGTAAATGTATGGCGTAAGAGATTTCCCTGGTTTCCTATTTGTAAAGCAGAGCAATGATTAGCACTTGGAGCACGAATCACTTTCTCCATACTATTTTCACTGTTAGCAAATATTTGAATGGTCGAGTGGTAGAAATCAATCGTTATGTTATGAGTTAATAGCTGTATGATGCGAATATATTTAAAGGATAGTAAATAGAGATTTTTCCGAAAATAAGTATTTAATAAGATATTTTATATAATACTAGCTACTTCGCGCGGTTTCACCCCCGTGGCTCCACTCCTGTTGGTCGTAGCGTGATGATATATAGCCTATAACCTTCCTCGATAAATGGGCTATCTAACACGAAAAAATTTTTCAAATCGGACCAGTAGTTCCCGAGATTAGCGCGTTCAAACAAACAAACTCTTCAGCTTTATAATATTAGTATAGATGTAACAGCTGTCCCCGCAAACGTTATTCTGCTTTACACTTATCACGGGATATGAAAAATAGATGTTAGCCGATTCTAGACCTGCCCGATATGCACACAAAATTTCATAAGAATCAGTGCAGCCGTTTCAAAGGAGTATTGTAACTAATATTGTAACACGAGAAAAAATTGATACTAATAGAGTAATAACAATGTTTTTAAGTCCATTAATTATATTTTTAAAACTCTGTAATTGAAGGATATCAGTCCTTCAATAGGTTTTCCTCTTGAATTTTACAATAACCAAGTAGACACCTATAAGCATAAAACTACGTCAATTATTATATGCGATTATTATTATATGATATTTATCTCAAAACTTAACTATTTAACAACAATTAACAATAAAATTAATAACTTATATTGGAAAGCGTATCTACAAAGTGCGAGCCGAAGTAGGACGCGCGTGATCTTGCTTCCAAATTGAAAAACTGATGACGATTTTGTTTGGCTAGAAATTGATTTTGTATTTCCTTGTTTATTGTTTTTATTTCAGGAATGTTATTGTAGGCTTTAAAGGCTTTTTGCTGATTTAGGAGAAACGCATATTTTGCAGGTAATTGTGTTTGAAATGAATATAATTTAAGAGAAAAAATATGTAATTATTTAGGAAATAGGTAACTATCATCATCATCATATTATAATGGAAAGACGATTCAGTTACATGAAGGTTACTACTTACTAGTAATTTATTAAATAGAAGAACGAACGGAAATAAGTATTTCTGCTGTCTGCCAAAACTAGGCAGATAGAATTAAAACATACTTAGGTAGATAGATTTCTAAATATTCAGTAGATACAACTTCTGATTAATTCTTTTACCGTTTATAACAGTGGGAAGTTAAACAAAATTAATTTAAGTATAGAGTCGTCTCTTAATCCTATTACTACTGTAACAATTACCTATCCAATCATTACACATAAACTCGAATGTCACAAAATTGAAAAACATAACTGCAAAATATATAATAACTAGCTTTCCGCCCGCTTTGTCTAAAACATAATAAATTATATACTAAAATCTTCCTCTTGAATCACTCTATCTATTAAAAAAACCGCATCAAAATCCGTTGCGTAGTTTTAAAGATTTAAGCATACATAGGGACATAGGGACAGAGAAAGCGACTTTGTTTTATACTATGTGTTGATGATGATATTTTAAACTACTTACTAAGTACTAACATATTATATTATGTTTACGCAGCTGCCAAACAAAGAAATAACCCATTAAATGATGGTTATCACCAGCATTGTGAAGATAATCTCGCAAATATGTGAAAGTAAACTCATTTAATTGTACGGCTTTGCTTATTAACTCTCTCTGTTATCTTCTATCGTAGTTCATCAGAGGTACTTGAAAGTAACAAGTAGGTAGAAAAGAAGGCTTCAGCCTTCATGACGGGTTATAAGCGCGATTTATTAATTATGTTATTGTTATTATTGCCCTGCTGTTAGTGTCTATTTTTAGCCTAGTTAAGTACCCTAATGTTAGAGAAAATATTTTCCTGCAAAAGTTGTCAACCATGGAAAAATATCATCGAAGTAGGTACTTATATCATGTTTTTGTATAAGACCGTGTTGTTTGAGAGACATTGGGAAAACATTAGAAACACTTTCAAACAGAACAAAGTTTCAGTTAAGTAAATACCAAATAATTTCGTAATTTTCATATCAACTTAAAATTCCTTCAATTGAAGGTTAAATCCTTTTACAATACAATAATATTTAGTGAGAGTTACCATTAGACGCGGTCGGTTAACCGACATTACTTAATTGAGCACCTTTCACGAAACACGTAAATAATGGGTAACAGGGCTAATTGTTTTGAAGGTTTACGTGTTCATACAAACATTTGAAACTATTAAATTTCGAAGAATATCCCGTCCGATTAGGGCTGTTCTGGCCTCCTCCACTCAAGCGACAGCCCAAGCCGAGGTTCGAGATCCCCGTCAAGGGGGGACGCCCTTGTGCATGTCGCTACCAGGGTGAACCTTCAGTTCACCCCCGCGTCCGCGTTAAAATGTAGAAGCCCTTCTGGCATTGAGAGACACCACACAAAAAAAAATCGAAGAATATATTTTTGAGTATTACATTTTATTCGATGGAATAAATTATATGTTAAATTTGAGAACATCGATATGTATATAAATACTTGAGGCCTCCGGTCTTAAGAATTATAGGGACTTTAATCAAATTGCCCATTTGCTTTATATTACAAGAACTAACTACACAAACCATAACCTTTTGAAATACCTCGAGTCGTCAACACACCTAATTCTTTTCCAATATAGAAAGTGCTTCACACCTCG
Organism: Colias philodice; assembly: GCF_061535455.1. Taxonomy (NCBI): domain Eukaryota; kingdom Metazoa; phylum Arthropoda; class Insecta; order Lepidoptera; family Pieridae; genus Colias; species Colias philodice. The sequence continues at coordinate 501,790 of NC_143107.1, read as the reverse complement.
GAAGTTCGCTATAAAAACTACAATAAACACCTGAATGCATCAAAAGCCTCCATTCCGGTATTAATACAATCAAGTCACGACCTCACGACTGTGGGTGCAAAGTGAATACAAAACTACGCCATAAAGAATCATGGTATGACTGTAGACACCCCGTGGTGGTCCATAGTACCGAAATTTATACTAATACTAGCTTACCGCCCGCGGCTTCGCCCGCTTTGTCTAAATCCAAATAAATTATATACTAAAACCTTCCTCTTGAATAACTCTATCTATTAAAAAAATCCGCATCAAAATCCGTTGCGTACCTAGTCTTAAAGATTTAAGCATACAAAGGGACATAGAAAGCGACTTTGTTTTACAATATGTAGTGATTATAAAACTGAAGAATTTGATGGTTGAACGCGCTAATCAGGAACTAGGTCTAGTTTGAAAAATTATTTCGCTTACACATTCATCGAGGAAGGTTATAGGTAATATCATCACGCTAAGACCAATAGGAGCAGAGCAATGCGGATAAAACTGCGGGGTACAGCTGCTACAAATATGTATTACTTACCAACATCTTCTCGTCCGATTACGGCCCTTTTGGCCTCCTCCACTCAAGCGACAGCTCAAGCCGAGGTTCGTGGTCCCCGTCAAGGGGGGAGCCCTTGTGCATGTCGCTACCAGGGTGAACCTTCAGTTCACCCCCGCGTCCGCGTTAAAATGTAGAAGCCCTTCTGAGTTCTGGCTAACATTGAGAGACACCACACAAAAAAAAAAAAACCAACATCTTCTATACAATAATTGAAAATGAATCCCTGTTTCCTTTGATTACTGAGTCACGCGTGAAAAGCTGGGCTGATTACTATAATTCTTGTTGTTGTTGTTTGTTATAGTCATGTTATGGAAGAGATTCGTGCCAATATTTTAAAAGAAAATTTCTTCAGAAAATTCGATCTATTATGAAAGAATCGTCATAATACATAATCTAATAATTATCTACCACCGGCACCGGTTCGCAAAGCAGTTTATACAGAGAAGAGCGAGCATCAAACTATGTTGTTGCTATATGTACTTATGTTTTCGCACTCGTATGCTATTCTTTATTGAAATTTATTATTTAAGCTATTATTTTTTTACATCATAATGATTCATCCAACGACCTTCACGTAAATGTAGGTGCATATTGTATGCTAAATAGTAAACATTTGCAGCGTGTATACTTAGATGTTACGTGGGATTCTATAATAAGTTATATTTCATTATTTCGTGACTATATAATACCTTATTTTGTAACTCATTCATCCGTAAAACGTAGAGTAGAAAAAGTTTATATTTTTTTGTATGTAGCCTTACGCAAATATTCGTCATTTGGACTTCGAATGAATTATGCTACCCTATTATTCTCATAAGTCATAGTTGTATTTATTTTGTTCTGTTCTGAAGCTATTTTAATAAATTATTAAAAGATACCTGATGTTAAAAGGACTAATTAGCTCTAGTGCAAGTATAGATAAGGTCGTGACCTTCCTATAGAAACAAATATTGCAGCAAATGACTTACACATCGATTAAAATATAAATTTCCCAATAAGCAATTTCCTCAGCCCAATATGTTCCGTTAATTAATAATAATTAATTGCTTTTATTCGAGCACAAACTCAAGGAATATGAACAATCCCAGGCGACCTTAAAATGACCTTAAAAGCTTACTCAACTATATTACCACGCCTATACACGTATATTGTTGAAATATGTACCCTAATATATACCAATAAGGTTTAAAATAAAACCGGTTTGCTAAATGAAATGTGCTATTTTGAACCTTATTAACTCGCACGTTAAGGTTATGTAAATCATTGCAAAACTACCAGCATCCTATCGTAAAATTGTCAAAGATGGACTACTGATAAAAAATTACGTTGTGTGCATTTTATGTATTACGATTCATTTGTGTTAGAAAATTACTTACATTTTTGAAGGCTGGTTTGTTGAAATCTGAAACAGAAAATGTATTTTTCAAATGTGCGTTTTTTTACAAGTTTACAAAATGTCGTAATTTTTTGTTTTAATTTTATCATCACTAGATGGCGCTGTTATCAAAACGATTATTTTCTTTTTTGAAAAGTTCAGTTAAACATCGGTTTTAAATAAAACACATCGTGAAATATGATTGAACGCTCAATAATGCATAAGTATGTTACGTAGGTTGTAAATATTTCATTGTTTAGAACTAATTTGCATACCTGTTAATGTCGCAATGAAACGTAAAACATTCAACATTACAACACTGAATCAGGTGGTAAGGGACCGGTTCTTTGACCTCCTTTGACGCGAAATTACTAAATGCTTGGAGAAATAAAAATCATTGAGAGAAAAATAAAAAAATAAAATAAAAAGATATGCCCCGGGTGAGGCTCGAACTCACGACCTTAAGATTATGAGACTTACGCGCTGCCTACTGCGCCACCGAGGCTGGTGGTTATTAAGTCGAAATAGGTCATCGTATCTGTGTATACATCCATATGAATATCTTATCTCTTTCGAATCTCAGTCATAATATAATTTAGTTCATACATTGCGCCTCGGAGCAATAAGCATTGTGCAGACTTGATGTTTTCATGAAAACAACCGTTTTCTGTGTAATGCGTCCAGAAAGACGAAACAAGACTTTTGAAAACGAAACATTTTTTTCTGAGATTTGCATTAGAATTTAGCACTTTATCAGCAATTCGTGAAAATTTCCTTTTTCATTATTCATGTGGCTTGATACATTATTATATTTATAAGCAAAGCATAAAGTTGGAAATGATTTATTATAATACATACAAGCCTGTCAACATATTTTGTAACCAATCGTTTTTATTTATTTATTAGTGCGGAATGTTTGTTGTAATTTTTCATATATTGTAAGCATATATTATAGTCGATTATAGCGTATTATGTTGCTGTACCTGCTACATTTTATTATATACAAAGTATGTTCTGTTTTATTTAATTTAATTGTTTCCGCTTAATTGGTAGGTAGGCATGTAAAAAGGTCAATTTAAATATATTTTTTTTTGTCCTAACAAATTTATGTTTACCAGCAAGCAAAAACAACTTAATTTTGTCTTTAAAAATGTTCTTCAGAAAAAAAGTTTACTTACGGAACTTCGTATAGGCATATTATGCAAATAAAGGCCGCTGCATACGTGACGGGAAAATACCTCGGACGGGACGTGAGCGGGACGGGCACGTGATTGCCTCGTTCACAACGGGAACGTGGAGCAAACGCATACGCACCGTGACGTGATTCTGATCTAACGTGCTAGTGTTGTGAACAACGAAAGATGGATTTTTCAATTCAAGAATTGGCTTTAATTGCTATTGCTCTAGATGACGAAGAAGCTACGACCGTCAAGAAAACATTAACATCTTTGTAATCTACATTCTGCAAATAAAGAAATTTGAATTTGAATTTAAACTAAACAATACTGTTTTTGATTTATAAGCTTAAGATGTTTCATTTTTATATTTTTGGTAATAATGCCGCCATAAAACAAAAATATTATGCACTAAAATTATTTTGGCATTTTAAACATAAAATACCTACGTAATTCAGAACACGATGAAGTGTCACAGGAATCATCATAGGTGAAAAGGACTAAGTATAGTTAGGAATACCACAATATCTAAATATCTAAATATTGTGGGTTCGCTATACTATACAACGCTGGATATGATCGAACACATTCGATTAGTTTTTCGTCGTCCATTTTCGATACTTGGAAGGCGTCACTACTAATCTCTCCGGCACGAACGGAGCGACTGTGCATACGTAGCGAAATCACGGACGGGACGGGGCACGTGCGGGACGGGACGTGCTAAACATCGTCGGCGACGATATTTTTCCCGTCCACGTTCCCGTCCCGTCGATGTTCCCGTGACATATGCGTATTTGGATACATTTTGTATGCAACGATGTTTCCAAAACTTCCCGTCACGTCCCGTCCGGGTAAAATCCCGTCACGTATGCAGCGGCCTTAATATGGCAATGCTTAAAATAAAACAATTTGCAATCTCTATATAGGTACATATATTTTTTACATTAACATAAAAATAAAAAATCAAGGGCATGAAACAGGATTTTTAAGTTTACAAAAGTCAGTAGGCCTATTATAATGAAGTAAGTATTAAATCATCACTACATAGTATAAAACAAAGTCGCTTTCCCTGTCCCTATGTCCCTATGTCCCTTTGTACGCTTAAATCTTTGAAACTACGCAACGGATTTTGATGCGGTTTTTTTTAATAGATAGAGTGATTCAAGAGGAAGGTTTATATGTATAATAAGATCCATTAAGTAGTGGAGAAGTACTGTTATTTTTGAGGTTTCTAATGTGATGTCGTAAAAAATTACATTTATTCCGCTTACATTGCAAACGCAGGCTGAACCCTACGAGTTTTATCAAAATAATGTACTAAGTATTATACACATTGAAAAAGTCTACAGAAAAGTCCGCGATGGTATATGTCTATCTCTTATGGATAACCCACAATAACTTTTTTTTGTCATTTACTTTTTACGACAAATAATGGCTAATTTTCGAAGCGATTTTAACCAATACAGCATTAATCCTTAACCAATTAAATACCATGGATACATTGTTCATTTAATATAGATCTATATGGCCCTTTACACCGTATGATTTAAGTGAATATTTTCGAAGATATTACAGATTTAAAAATTGCGGGACGTAGCGTTTGCGGCCGCCCGGCTATGTATTTTATACCCGTGCGATGCCGGAGCGGGCCGCTATATTTTTATACCTATATACAACGTTCACAATTTTTCTGTAGTGTATTTAGTATCAGCATTGCACCCGTGCGAAGCCGGGGCGGGTCGCTAGTAATTAATAAATCTATACATATAATAAAATCGTAGGAAAGTCAAAACTGTACATTGAATATTTTTTTAAAAGAATACATAATCCATGATCTATAATCGATATAGAAGCCAAAAATATAGTTTTTAGAATTTTTGTCTGTTTGTCTGTTTGTCTGTTTGTCTGTTTGTCTGTATGTTTGACCGAGCTAATCTCGAAAAGTACTGGATAGATTTACTTCAAATTTTGCATGAATATTCCTAAGAGGTCGGGTGAGGATAGTTTAAACATATTATCATGATATCACCTTCGGGGGAGGAGCTGTGAACCTTTATTTTTCTTACATATTCCGTGTACTATGACAGCGTACAATCAAAAGACTCATGTTTAAATGTTGGTTTCGAGTAAGCCATGCTATTATCTAGCTTTACAAAATAAAAACTATGTCATCTACGTAATTTGGGCAGAGAAACAGTTTAATGAATTTAGTAGTATAAAGACAAATTTGAAACAGCGCCATCTATGAGATTTCGTAAAAATCAAATCAATTTACATGTTAACACTTCTGAACATACTGTTGAAAATTAATAATTTAAATATAATCATGTTATTTATTTAACTCTTTAACCCATATCTTCCCTTCCCTATAAGGTGCGCTTATATTTCGTGTGAATATACTACATTTGTAAAAGTGAGGGTAGATGTTTATTATTTTAAGTCAAACTAGACACCATTACAATTAATCTAATATTGATTGTGTTCATTGGTTACATTTTTAAAATCTTCGTGTTTTATAAATTTATAAAGAATAGAAAAAATTCGATCACGAGGCGGGACTCGAACCCGCATAATTTCGTGATCGAATGTTTCTATTCTTTATAAATTTATTATTTATAAATTTATATTTATAATAGTCCGGGATACATCGCCCATTTTTGCAAGTGATTACTATCAAGCTAATTTTTCGTGAGTAGCTTTATTTTGATGAGATGCCCAATAATTTCATGTACGAAACTCTCTTCTCTCTTATTTATTAAAATTTAGTAGATAAAAGAAATTATGTTACGATTTTATAAGAAAACACAGTATATTTATTAGGCGGCGGTGATCTCTTCCAGGCAAAAGATATTCATCAGCTCAATAAAATTGAATAGAATGTTGTTAGTTATTCTTTAAATTCACAGATTGTAATGAGCATTTCCGCATGCAAGTTGTATCGTAGTTTAGATATATCATAGTTTTGACACATTAAAGTTCCAACAAAACCCTCAAATTTTTGAGCAGAGTTGAGCAAGATAATTTAAAAAATGTGCTGTGTTAAGTATTATAGAAAAGGTTAGTTCGTTGATAATTATTATTTCTTCATCATTTACATGTTGTTAAATGTTAGTAAAAATAAACTTTGACTGATAATACTTTTGTTCAGTATTTACCTACTATGATTATTGCTTGGTAATTAATATGTATATTTTCATGTCGTATAACTAATTATAAACATAAGTGTGGTGTGAAACTAGCTGGATTTATTTTTACACACTCACAGCCATATATTTTATATTAAAATAGTGTTAATAGTGTAAATCATAATATTTTTTCACAATTAAAAATATTTCCTTTTTTCTGATGGTATTGGCATCGAATTAAACCGCGCTGTCGGTCGTTTCGTTCACTAAAAGTGATGTTATGAGGACCGAATATGTAGCCGCCTCAACTTACGGAAACGAGAGTAACCTGCGTTGTCTGTTAGTTATTGTATAGTCGAATTTAACGTTACATGGAAATTGGAATCTAAATATATTATGTATACTTATATTAAATCTGTAGGTACATGAAATATATTTCCTAAATAACTATCACGGGGTGATTAGGGATCGACACTGATGCCAAAGAAGCAAACAGTAAAATTTTTGTCCGTCTGTCTGTCCGTATAACCGTTATAGAAACAAAAACTACTCAACGGATTTAAACGAAACTTGGTACAATTATTTTACATATTCCTGAGCAGAGCAGTAAAAGTAGAGTTAAAGCTACACAGAAATCATATTGTATGAAAGAAATGTTCTCCTTATTATATAAAAAATATCTCCCGACATCATAAATGTATATCTTTTATGGTTGACTCACAATAACACGTGTAATTTCCGATAGCTTAGGAGTTCGAAGCTTTCTGATTATATTTGTCTATAACACTCTCAGTCCGTTTCAACTCAATTTTTATTTTCATGCATCAGTGCCACCTAAAAAATCTTTATCTCGAAAATCGAGCAAAGCTAAGAAAATGAGAAATAAGAGTTCTCAAGAATCGTTAGAGGTAAGAGGCTTATAGGCTATAGACCGAAAACAACATGTGTTATGCCGAAAACCTGAAACCGCTTCACAACGAGAATTGCGGCTCACAGCTGACCGCGAACGGCATGTACTATCCCGTGAGACCGAAACCTTCACTGAGAGGGTATAATGTCTCACAGCTGATCACGGCCGTCATATTTTATCTCGAGAATCTGAAACTTTTACGCAATATGAAGACCGTTTGACAAATGATAGGGTGCACCATAATATTCTTCGATCTCTTGAAGATGAACATGAGCATAAGCAATGACTAGAGTAAGGACGCGAATATTACAATTAATTGAGACAAAAACGATTAATAAGTTTGTTTAATGAAAGATTAAGAATTGAAACTATTCGGTCTCTGGAAACGGACGAATAGCGAGAGGCCCCTCTTACTGCAGACAGATTTCGACATAGTCTTAATGACTTAGATTAGAGGTAAACATTCATCAATCTACGAATTCGGTGGTGGGGTCCGACAAATATAAAAGTGGGTTTCCTTATAACCTCACAATTGATTACAGATCATCTTCGGTATAGGCGATATTAACGTTATTTTTGTAATGCTTTAAAGTGGAGTAAGGAGTCGGCTTTCGTTTGAAGATATACCGGAACCTTTGAAATCACTACTTTTAGAGGAACATGTGCAATCTAAACAGTTCTTAGACAATATTCGCTCTTATAGTAGTGCGTTTCAAATGATCCTTTGGTGCTCAACAATTATCAGAAGGTCCTTTCATGCTTACTTTTAAGATACAAAGTCAAGTTTACCATTTGATAGGAACCCTTTTGCCTGAAGGCCAACCTAAGTTTCTTTAAATATATTTTGTATTCGACTACAACGAATAGTCTAATACAAGAATTATCAATATTTCTCGAATTTAAAACTGAACTCATTTCACAATTTTAGAACATGTTTCATCAGGTTAATTCGTATGTATGCAGTTTTAAATCGACATTAGAAGCTTTTCCTCAAGATGGTGATATTAATATAAAATTGTTATAAATGCCGATAGACGGACGTCTATCGGCACTCAGGAACTGGCGTGGGCGTGTTATAACGCCCAGGCCACAGTATTACAATTTTTTCTACAGCAGGGCGACGAATGTATTTTCGCATAGCAACAGAGGGGAACTCGCGGGGGGTGAAGTGACGCGGGCCACGTACCATTAACATGCTTAGTTTGTGGTACCGAGCGCGAAAGAAAGTCATCGTGTTTTTGTTTTGTTACTATGTAAACTAACGTAATTTAATACTTAGGTATATATTCTATAACGGTGCGCTCAAACTGTTAATCTACATTTAATTTAGATTATTATTTGAAATACTAAGTAATGTAGAATTTAAATCACATTCATTCATGTTTTCCTCAGATTTTCGATTTCCTCCGATTTTAAGATTTTCTTATCAGTGTTCAATTTTAATTTAGTTAAATTGTATAAGAGACAATTAAGAACATTCAAAAATAAAGTGTCACGTATTTTTTTTAAACGACGAATGACGAAAAACGACGTAATCGCGGACGAAGTCGCGGGCAACAGCTAGTCAATACTATATTGATATAAATCTCAAAAATTGTCAACGAGTTAACTTTATTATCATTAAAACATCAATATGTATAATATTTATGTCTTCATAATTTATGTTTTTTTTAAACAGATTCAGCACGCGATTTGTCAAGTAAATATCTTCATACTTATATATCTACCATAGTAATTGGTAGTTTTATAGAAGCTCTTTTGCAGAATATAACCTTTCTTTTTAACAAATTAATTTTATTAATAAAATATAGATAGATCACGATGACTCATAGTATTCACTAATGAATAAAATTATGTATATTCTATAAACGGGTGTTACCATATACAAAATACAGTTAGTTGGCATTCTAGCGCACTTTGCCTTTTAATTACCTTGCCAAATATGGCTATAGGCATAAGTACATTTTTTTATAATTTTACCTTAATAAATACTTAGTAGGTATGGATTATTTTTACATATAATTGATAATATTTTAACTCCAAATATGGTCGATGTCAGTTTTTCTCCGGAGAACTTTTTTACGTCTTTACAATGATATGGATTATTTATAACAGTCATAACTAACTTAGTCTTCATGAAAGTTAAATTAATATTTAAAGTCAGAAGTTTGTAAATATATTTCTGACTGATTTAGATATAAAAAATGCATTAATTAAAAACTCTTTTGCGCATGATTTGGTACTTTTTACATCGATTATTTGGCAACAACGACTTCGACTATTTGGCAACCAAAGTTACGTAGATACGTGCGTATTAAATAAAAATAAAATGTATATTCTTTTTTAAATTATTATACTTGATTACTTGATGAATCTCCATAATAACTTATGTAATTGGTTTACCCTTCTAAAATATGCCTAAAAAACATAATAGATCTCAACAGACAACATCTAAATTACGCTATGTATGGAACGTAAATTATTGTATGGTTTTTGTCTGTATGATCGCACTTACGCCCACATTGATTGAACCTTAAATGACGTAATTCTGTTCAAGTGTAGACGTTGATTTGTGGCTATCATTTATACTGATGGCACGTTATAGCTTTATTTTGACTAAGTTATTCGAGACTTGAGTTTTTAAGTTATATGTTTTAAAAATCATTTTGATTTTTTAACGGATAGATGGGTATTTTTGGCGCTTTTGGATGTTTATGCATAATTTATGTACCTATAGACAATTTTTTAAATATGCATTATAGTTTTTTTTTATTAGCTAGTAAGATGTTGCCAGCGATAGTAAGACCGTCATTATAATATTATTATGTTTTCTTAATAATGTGGTGCCAAAAAGTGTTAATACCTAATACATAAATAAGGTATGTATAAGCTTTTCGATTACAGGGTGATGTTATTTCACATGGGTTCGTACACTTGACATAAACGGCCATTTGTATGTGAGGTTAGACCGACCTCGGCCGACTTGCACTCACATCAACTTAACATACCGATCAATACCTTGTGCTATATCTACTGCTGTTATACAGGATGTTTGTTAAATAATAAAAATATAAATTATTATGGCGATATATTGATAGTTTCATACCTTTTCTTTGCTATAAACCTCACGGAGCCCGAGACCTTTCCAACGAATGCAAAACCGTGGAAATCGGTTCGTGCATTCTGGAGTTATAGCGTCAGAAAGGAAAACCCGACTTATTTTTATATAGTAGATTAATGTATTTATTAAAACACACATATTCAATGTAAATGAAACATACCTTTGTATAAAACGTATCTATTATCATCACACATCCATTCTACCTCGAACTATACTCAATACCTGATTCTAAAACTTGTTTTGACCCTAAGTCATATTGAAAAAACCCGTACATATTGATAAGAAAGCTCACAATATCCATGGCTACATTACAATTGACACAACTCAATGCACATGACAATAATCTTGCATAAATTATCTGAACATGTACACTTGTATTATGTTGTCAAAACACCAAGGTACTAGTATCTATATTATTATATTATCTGTGCCCAAGGTGAGATATAGCGATTGTACAATGTACATTGCCTCTTTTGTTATTGATTAGTTTGTAAAGTAAATGACGGAAGTAGGTTATTGTAATTTGAAATTTCAATTAAGTCATTTTTTGAACACCATGTATTTAGATTGTAATGTTGGGTTATGAATATATTATTTACTGTTTTCTGGTATGTAGTTATGAATGGATCGCCGTTTTAATCATTATATATATATGTGCTTGTTTATTTGTCCGTTTGTCAGATCGCAACAGAGCGTTTTTGTAAGATTTTTGTATCTGGAGATAAGTAAGCAAGAGAGTGGTGCCTGTTAGACTACTATTACTTAAGAACTTATATGCATTTAGCCTTACCGTTTTCGTTGTAATGTTCGTAAAATATTAAACCTTTTAAAAGATAGACAGCTTATTTACCAACAAATATTATATTTTAAAACAACAACAGACGTTTTATAAGCTGCGCTTTTTCACTTATAAAACCGATAACATTGCTCGCTCGTTACACGAGTCAGGCAATTACCTGAATTCTGCCATTATGGAACAAAAACAACGTTATCTAATATTTAAAAAAACATCTTGGTTTAAATCATATAGATTTAACCTTATTACCGATTTCGTAGTGATTTCTATATCGCATTTCGAGAACAAGGCTATACGATGACACGTCGTGAGGATTTTGCTAATGTCCATAATATGTGGGTTGAGTTGTGAAGAATTACGTGTGACACTCGTTAGAAGTAAGTTACTTCATCGATACTGTCACAATACTGTATTGACTTATTGCATTAGATGTTTGTGTGTTTGTACTAACAGATCACAAGACGTATTTGTACTAGTTTAGGTCGTTTAGTTTAGCACTAAGCGAAGGCTATAGGGGCTTCCAATGGTGATAGTGTTGAATGAATTTAACACAGATTTTTTTTTTCATAGAAGACTGAAATTGTTAATTGTTTTACTTAAAACTGATATTTAACAAGGAAATCAAAGAAATACGTGTCTAACGTGCTATTTTGCTAGAACACATCTCAATTTCTGCTAACTTTAACGAGATAAGTAATTTCCCAAGAAAGTCTTTAATCAAACGCATTAATCTTAAAACAAATATTATCTCTAATATATCTTTGTAAGCATAAAATATATTGTTCCTATACTTGTAATAATGTAAATATTATTTGTATTTGAATTTACTTCAAGCTGAGCTTTATGCGCGTTTAACTCTCCACCATTGGAATGATTATTATGAATGGAATAAACTATTCATATTTCAGTTTTTTTAATTAGATAAACATTAATTCCTGGATTTTGTAATAATTTCGTAATTATATACATACATAATTCGTTTGATAGTTTCGTTTATTTTTCAATTAGTATCTACTATCATCTTCCTCCATCGAGATGAAGTAATACATAAATGAAATTTCAACACTAATTTTATTTTTATAAACACTTTAGACTTAGTTTTGAGTTATTATTAGTAACAAATTAAGTCAAAATTGTGTTTTATAAAATGAAGCAAGTAACTAGTAAATCTTATGTATTTATGAGTGACACAGGCAATATACATAAATATTATAATGATGTCATCCGAGAAAAGCCAGGATAAAAGCCCAGGGTTATAAAATACCGTAGTATATAATCTTACAAACAGCAGAATTAAATTATTTCCTATACACTTGTTGCAACTATAAATTGAGTTTCGACCGAACCAGTTTTTGTATTCAGTAATGTTTCCTTACAAGACCATGTTGTGAAACTTCAACGTTTACTCTTAAATATAAACTAGTTTTTGCCCGCGACGTCGCGTCGTCCGCTGTTTTTTGCTCAGATTAATTTCACTTGCGATCTTTTACAAAATACTACTTGGACCGTCATTTCATTGATTATACTTATAGGAGAAAGCGATAAATAACTGCAAACTTATTCAACCATAATAATTTTATGTTTTATGTTATTAGCAACAACAATATTTATTATTTACCATTATCGTAAATACAGCTTTGATCTCAAATATGTTTTGAATAAAAAATAATAAAAATTCTTACGTGTGTGCAATCGAATTCTCAAATAGAATTAACTCACTACATAAGATATTATGGATTATGGATTCTCTATTATAATGTAATTGCAGATTGCTACCTATATCTTATGAAGAGACGACGTAATATGCATTTGTATGCTATGCAACCATATGTATGTTATTTTATAACGCCTCACAGTTACCGAACAAATGGAAACAAACATTGGACCTTCTATAGATACGACAATTACGCTAAACACTTAACTATACCTACCTATACAGCCTATACTCAACAAGGTGATCGTTTAAAGTTTAAACGTAAGTATGTTTAATAATTAATTCATACCTCTTTGCTTTGCTCCAACTAAAAATGTGATAATGGTACGCTCGTAAGATGCGTAGGGTTGTCAGCATTTCTTTGTAGAGCTACTATTTTATTATTACGAAAATAAATTGAAATTAGAAATTATTTGTAATTTCAATTTAGTCAACTTTTTGTAGTTCTTCAACTTAATTCGAAATTCATCAATACCAACAAAATAAATACGAAGTAAAATTATGTACCTATGTTTCTTCATGTTAGAATGGCTTGTTATACAAATTTTAAGTCGATTAATCTTCTTATTTCTTACCAATAGAGTCGTTCGTTAATTCATAGCTGCATAATATTATGTCAATATTGAAATACCTTTAAAAAAACTTTATTTGCATCTCAGTGACAGCCCTAAACAGATCAGTGACGCAAGATTAGCTGGCATGCGGTCCAGACCGGTCATCTAACGTGCTATATCATAACATAATACGTGCTATGTACCTACCTACTCGTGATGTGGCTTGGAGATTCTTGTTCTGAATACACAGATAATGTATACCATGGTAGATATTATTAGCGTGATAATACTATGTATGGCTTGAAGATTCTTATGTAGTGAAGAGATTATACTGCTGATTTTATGCGTGAATGTTTTTTTTTGACGTGACAACGTCTTATAAATCGATAGAGCCGGCTGCACGCACGAAAAAACATGACTCATGCGGCGTTACCTCGCTCTGAGGCGTTCCATGTAAGGCTTGAAGTGCAAGCGAGAGCGCGGAACGAGCAACAAAGAAGCACAATCGGACGTTGTTACGTTCAACTATCGTCAGTATAAACCGACTTTACAGACAACCATTTTTTTTTTTTTTGTTAAATGTAGAGCGTTTGTAAATATCATATTGACGAAAGAGGACATGTATTTGAATATAACTTGCAGTATTTTTTTCGGAAGTTTGATATAATTCGAAGCCTGGTTATGTTCTAGCACATTTAAAAAAAATAAATATAAATAATTCCACCACGGTTAGTGATTAGGTAGGTAATACCTTTACACATAAAATAGTACATTATGTTACGTCGGTAGTAGTAGAACTACTTAGTAATCGGTGGAATGGTACAGGGTTTAGGTACTTATACAAAAGAAAAAAACAATTTCATCATGTTGACGACATTCTCACTCTCGTTTTTATGGTTTAAAGTTATAGGTGACAGCGACTATATTATGTAGGTATAAAAACTAAAAAGCAACAAGAAAAGCACATAATGTAATGTGCTAATAAACAAGTGTTGTAACCAGTTACTAAATAACTTCACGTGAACATTTTTATGGAGAGAATGTAACAAATATCTAACCTTATACGATAATTAACGCTAATAAAAATAATAATAACCCCATCACCGTATCTCTACGTTGACGACGTGATGGGGCTTGTGTGTTTCAATGACTCTCGGGGCTAAGCCGGTAGAGCTACTCATGCCGGATAGGCCCAAGACGAGAAACCAGACCAAGCGAGATACAGCCCAATCCAAGGTGGAACAGCAAGCGCCGAAGGATGCATGGCTAAGGGGAACTTAGTCGCTAGTTTGCGAACTCCGGAGACCAGGGGAAATCCGGTTTAAAATTACCCTTACCACGGTGAACGCGGGGCTCTGCCGTGGTGGACCGATCGTCCCTAGCTACTCGTGGAAACATAATGTACCAAATATGGAGGAGGTAGGCGGCAAACGAAGATACAACCTACGGTCGCTACCCGGAGGGCGCCGGGGTGCATCTGGAGCCAACGCTGGATGCTACAGCATGCGAACCGTTGGCGAAGAGGAACTGAACAGGCGGGTTCCTCTCGAAAAATTGACGACAGCCGAACAATCATTATCACCTTCATGTTTATCTTTATCATCTAATCAGTCCCCTATCTCTAATATAACGACATCTACAGCTTACAGTCCCACTAAATCGCCAATTTCATTACAAGAAACATCACCTTCATCAATATGTTCATCTCATACCAATGCTTCATCAACTTTCTCATATAAGTTACGTAATCGGCACAAAGTAAGGCAACCCAATATTATTCATAAAACTACCACCAGCAGTCAGAATTTAATCACCCCAAATTCATTATCAAATCCCTCTTTATCACTCGTGGATGTTGCACAGACAGCAGATAGCGCTGGTATTACTGTGCCCACCTCAAGTGAAATAACAATGCGCAGAAAATGGTCAACAGAAATGAATGAATTCATTCTGCGCACCTATCTAGAAATTACAGCATTAGGAACAGACAATAGAACATACTTAGAGCCACTTTACAATAAATTCATTAACAGATATCCTCACATTCAAGTAAGCCGTCAACGTATAGGAGACCAAAGACGAGCCATAGTCCGAAATAAATTATTGTCAGATGAACGAATAGCCGAAATAACTAAAGAGGTACAACAACAAAATAGTCTAACACACAACTCTAATAATAATCAATACTCAAAGCCTACTGAACCAACTACACACGAACAATCACAACGAATGAGATGGACACAAGAATATAACGAAGCCATAATTCGCAGCTATTTTAGGGTTACACATTTAGAAACCAATAAAACATCATACAGGAAACAGATGCATCAAGATTTTATTTCAAAATTCCCACACCTAGAGCATATATCAGAACAGAGAGTAGCTGACCAGAGAAGGATTATCATCAATAATAGATACTTAACTAAAGAAAAAATTGCAGGTATTAAGAAAGAAGTTGCAGCGGAACTAGGAATAACTAATTATAACGAAAATAGTTTTGAAAATACCAATATATTAACTTTAAAGACAAATGTATTGAACAAAGACAACCGCGTGTCACACGACCGATTTATAAACAGCCAGCCTATTGCTACCAACGAAACAGAAGCTACACATAATATAACATCACAATTACTAGAAACTAGATCAACCAACACTGTAGAATTACTGAACGAACAAAATAATTTATCATTTATCTATAGTATTTTGAATGACGAACCCACAGGTCAAACGCAAGAACAACAACAAAATAACCCGGAATCGATTGAAGAAATAGATACCATATTTAACGAAAACCTCAGCATTTATTTACAAACAAGTCCTACAGAGCGTGCATATATACCGAAACAAAAAGTTACTAAAAAATTAAAAACAGCTGTGCAATATCTAAACCAAGTTATCCTGCCCAAACATATAGACTGCAACACCGATTTTATTTCTTTACAAACAATAATTTACTGTAGTGCACTAACAGCGGCGAAGTATAATGGATCTAAAATACACACACCATCTATAGATATTACACAAGTTAGAAATAAAACCCACAAACCAGCATGGCAAAGGAGATTACAAAAGAAGATAGAAGATTTGAGAATTAAAATAGGCAGATTGACGCAGTACATAGATAACAATCGAAGCAGAAAGGTAATGAAACATGTAAATAGAATACTAGAAGACTATAAAACACACGCAACTTATGAACCAGAAAATAATAAACCAGTACATGTATTAGATACACTCAAACAAAAATTATCAGTAGCGTCACAGAGATTAAAAAGATATACTACCTGTACCCTCCGTAAGACACAAAATATTCAATTTTCTAATAATGAAAAACTATTTTACCGAAATTTACATAATCAACAAGCCAATCATCACCATAACAGATACCCGACGACCGATGACCTTCGTAACTTCTGGGTTAATTTATGGGAACAACCACTCGAACATAATGATAGAGCCGAATGGATTACCGATGAAGAAAATAGATATTTAAATTTAGAAACTATGCAATTTGAAAATATAGACTCTGAAATTTTCGTAAACACACTATCGAAGCTAAAGAATTGGAAATCGCCAGGTTCAGATAATGTTCATAGTTTCTGGTACAAAAAATTTACGTATATTCATCCCTTTTTATTAGATCATATTAATAACTTTATTCTTCATCCTGAAACAATTCCTCCATACATTACAGAAGGGATAACACATATGATACCAAAAGATTCTACAGACCCACTGAACCCAGCGAAATACAGACCTATTACGTGCCTACAAATAATTTATAAGATAATTACTTCTTGCATAGCAGAAAATATTAATAAACATGTGACGAATAATAATCTTATAAGCGAAGAACAGAAAGGATGTAGAAAATTCAGTCAAGGGTGTAAAGAGCAGTTGATAATTGATTCCGTTATACTTAAACAAGTGCTTAAAGAAAAACAAGATTTATTCACAATGTACGTAGATTATAAGAAAGCATATGACTCTGTCCCACATTCATGGCTATTTAAAGTTTTAAATATATATAAAGTAAACCCAATTTTAATAGATTTTCTTTCAGCTGCTTCAAAACAATGGTCAACCCGCTTAAAGATTAACACTTGCAATGGACATCAACTAACAGATAGCATTAAAATACAACGTGGCATTTTCCAGGGCGATTCTCTCAGCCCACTTTGGTTCTGCCTCGCCCTCAACCCACTCTCAAACATTTTAAATTCCTACGACTTAGGTTTTCCTCTCATATGTAATCCTGATATAAATACAGAAATATGTTCAAATAGAAATAACAACACCTTAAAAATTACGCATCTACTTTACATGGATGACATAAAACTATACGCATCTTCTCAAAACCATATGAATGAGCTTGCACAATTGACTGAAAATTTTTCAAAAGACATTTGTATGGAATTTGGAATTGATAAGTGCAAAATAAATTCTGTCAAAGCCGGTCACAATCATGAACATTTTTACCTTTTAAGTACAGGAGAGAAAATAGATCCACTGGACCAAAATAGCACTTACAGATATTTAGGATATAATCAGTCAAAACAGATTTTGAACAAAGAAACTAAAATAGAACTAACGAACCAATTTAAGAACAGACTGAATATACTTCTAAAATCCATGTTAAACGCAAGAAATTTAGTAAAAGCAATTAATACATACGCAATACCCATTCTCACCTATTCTTTTGGCATAATAAATTGGTCAAAAACAGAATTAAAAAACATCCAACGCATTATTAACGTAAATATGAGCAAAAATAGAAAACATCACCCCAGATCATGCATTCAGCGCTTAACTTTACCAAGAATTGATGGAGGCAGAGGATTTATAGATATTGTCAACCTACACAATAAGCAAATAACTACTCTCAGAAAGTTTTTCCATACTAAAGCACCCACAGTAATGTTACATAATGCCATTGTTCAAAATGATAAAAAACTAACTCCACTTAATTTAGCTGATAATACAACCCAACGAAATGAGACCTTAATCAGTAAGTGTGATAAACTAGCAGCATGGACCCAAAAGTCTCTCCACGGAAGGCATATACAACACCTTAATTTGCCTCATGTAGATAAGGCAGCATCAAATGCATGGCTTAAGAGAGGGGAGCTTTTTCCTGAGACTGAAGGTTTCATGCTAGCTATACAGGACCAAGTTATTGAGACACGTAATTATCAGAAGCATATTATCAAAAATTTACCATCAGATATTTGTAGAAAATGCAATAGTGCCCCAGAGACCATTCAACATATAACAGGAGCTTGCAAAGCAATAACCCAGTCCGATTACAAACACCGGCATGATCAGATAGCCAACATTATCCATCAAAAATTAGCACAAAAATACAAACTTATTTCGTACGATAAAACACCATATTATAAATACATACCAGAAACCATTTTAGAAAATAACTCATATAAATTATACTATGATAGAACTATTTTAACAGACAAAACCATACATTACAACAGACCTGATATTACACTCATTGATAAACATGAAAAAAATGCACTAATAATAGATATAGCTGTACCCAATACTCACAACCTCCCAAATACCATCACTGAAAAACTTACTAAATACACAGAACTTAAACAAGAAATTACAAAAATGTGGAAACTGCAAAATGTTATCATAGTGCCCATAGTACTCTCCACTACAGGTGTTATACCCACTCAACTTCACAAATACATAGAATTATTACATTTACCAAAACATACATACATGCAATTACAAAAAGCTGCAATATTAAATACATGTAGAATAGTACGCAAGTTTCTTCAGACAGAGAATGAGTGACACACAACCAGTTTAAAAATATAATTATATAGCTTACACTTGGTTTACGCCCGTGTATTCTATTATTACCAGCTGATCATAAGCTGTGAATGCAAAGCATTAAAAAAAAAAATAATAATAATAATAATAATAAATTCTTTATTGCACACCAAATAAAATAACAGAGAAGAAAACAGCGCATAGGAACAATGTACAAAAGGCGGTCTTATCACTTACAAGTGATTTCTACCAGACAACCTGTGATATTGGAAAATGCTGGAAGAATACATTTATGGAGGTGTGAGCAAAAGAGCACTTAATATTTAAAAATAAATAAATAAATAAATAAAATAAAATACATGTATATATAAATATATGTATATATATATATATATATATATATATATATAGTACACCAATATATATACCTACATATTATGTAATAATAATACATACAATGTTTAATAGTATACATAAATTTAAAATATTAAAAATTACTAATAAATATATGTATAAACTATAAATTTATAACGAAATATAATATTTTTTTACCAAACTATCGAACGTAGATATGGTTTGCGCATGTTTGATTGAATTTGGCAACGAATTCCAAAGATTAATAGCGTACATAGTAAAAGAGTGATGGTAGAAGTTAGAGTGATGAGATGGAATTAGAAGTGAAAGGGAGTAAGGAGATCTCAATACCAAGCTGTTGGAGTGACGAAATATAAATCTTTCCTTAAGATAGTTCGGTGTTCTAGCGTCAAACAATATGCCGTAAAGAAGATGAAGTATGCGTGCATTCCGTCGAGAACGTATTGGCAACCACTTGAGTTTCGTACGGAAGTGGGATACGTGGTCATATTTTCGCAAACCGAATATGTACCTTATGCCGAGGTTCTGAAGGCGTTCGAGAGCATCTAATTGGTTTTCATTAAGATCGGGATAGGCACAGTCACAGTAATCGAGGATTGGATGAAGTAAAGCTTGTACCAACTCAATTTTAGTGGGGATGGGAAGAAGGTTACGTAAACGTCTGAGAGAACCGTAGGAACCGAACATTTTTTTTCGCACTTCTTGAAGCTGCTGTGCCCATGAAAGAGTCTGATCGAAGTATACTCCTAGGTTTTTGACACTAGAGCTGTAAGGGATAATAACACCGTCAACAATAACTTTGGGGATGGTGACCCAGTCAATTTTATTAATGAAATGTCGACTCCCGATTATGATTGATTGGGTCTTAGCTGGATTTATATTCACTCCGTGTGCTTTGCTCCATTTTATTATTGATTCAAGGTCCTTATTGATTTGACGTACTGCATCAGGCAAATTTTCGTATGATGAGTGAGTATATATTTGCAGATCATCTGCGTACATGTGATATAAAGAGGAAATGTTATGAGTGATGGAATTAATAAATAGAGAAAACAAAAGAGGAGACAGTACGCCACCCTGAGGAACACCGGCAACGACATCACACCAAGATGAATGACAGTCATTACTGTAGATACGTTGACGGCGTCCCCGTAGATAGTCGTACATCCAGCTAATTACAGTATCGGAAATATTAAGAGAAGAAAGTAATTTTAAGAGAATATCATGATCTACAGAATTAAACGCATTACTAAAATCAATCAATGTGAGGAGAGTAAGTTGCTTGTTATCCATTGCCATTCGGATATCGTCGGTGATCTTAACTAAGGCAGTGGCCGTACTATGACCAGGACGGAAACCGGATTGGAAGGGATCGAAAAGACTGTGGGAGTTTATAAAGGTCGTTAACTGGTTATGGACAAGACGTTCGAGAACTTTGGATAGGAAAGGAAGAATGGATATTGGACGGAAATCAGATAATGCGGAAGGATTGCTTTTTTTAGGAAGTGGGATAATATGGGCATCTTTCCATGATGTTGGGAACTGAGAGGACGTAATGGAGAAATTTAGGATGTGAGTTAAAGTGGGAGTTAAGGTGTCGAGAATAGGAATGATCATATTACGGCCAATGTTGTCACAACCAACAGATTTAGAGGCAATGGATAAGATAGCATTCCTAACGCTACTCACAGTAAATTGACTGAAGCAAAAAGGAGGAGAATTAGGAAGAGGAGTATTAGAAAGAAGGTCAAGAGTACATTTTTTTAAATGCGGATCAAGTAAAGGAGAAGAGCAAAAAAAAGTATTAAGTGAATCAATATTAACGTTAGAAGGGATTGAAGAAGGAGAAGGTTTGCCAACACCGAGAGAATTTAAAAATTTCCACACTTTGCTTGGGTCTCCGTTTTCAATTGAGCCATGAATGTGTCGTTGTTGCGCGTCCCTACACATTGTACTACAGCGGTTGCGAATCGTTCTGTATCTTTCGCGACTAGCTGGAGAATTATTTGCCTTTAATAAAGCCTTAGCACGATTTTTTTTATTGATTAGTGACTTAAGTTCAGGCGTTAGCCACGGCGCCGGTAAATGTTTGAGCTTAATGGGTCGAAATGGGGCATGTTTATCATAAAGTCGAAGAAGAAAGGAGTTAAATAAGTTTATTTTAGCATCAATATCATCAGCGTTCGTAATAAGTGACCAATCCAAGTTTTTTGCTTCCTCGACGAGACTTTCTATGTCCATCCCACTAAAATTGCGCTGTATTATTACTTTAGGCTTATACTTCGGAGGTCGGATTTTGTATGAGACAAAGATGAGGTCATGGTAAGAAAAGCCTTCGGCTGCACATTGACCGAATTTGGCCACGTAATCGGGAGAGGACACTATAATTAAATCTAGAAGGGAATGGGAGCAGTTAGGGAAATGATGAGTGGCATTCAGCGGGAGGATGTTCATATTGTAACAGTCAATCGTTGATAGAAGTTTCTTCGACCTGTGATCATTCTTTATCAAGCAAGTATTTAGGTCCCCCATTAAGATCACATGTTGGAAAGAAGGTGTAAATTTGTCGAGTAATTGATCAAAATAAGAAAAATAGTCAACAGAAAGATTAGGGCTATACAGTGCACCCAAGAGAACTTTTTGATGACATAATGTTATTTCAAGAAATAAATGTTCAAGTGTGTCAACTGGAGTAGGTTGCGGTGAAGCAGATATGACCGAATAAGTGATGCTGGATTTTAAATAAATTGCAACTCCACCACCTACTCGACCAACGCGGTCGTTTCTTATAATATTGAATCCTGGGAGAGAGTAAGCAGTAGAAGGCAGACATGGCTTAAGCCAAGTTTCAGAGATAACGATGACGTGAATGCAACTACAATCGAAAGAAGTTAAGAAATCAGAATAATGCGCTGGGAGGCTTTGAGCATTTACATGAATCACGTTAAAGTTTTTTACTACATTCGAAAATTGGGATATGAGAGTTTCGTTTAATGGAATAGGGGAAATACTATGGTAACTACTATCGCTAGAGTGATCATCGCTATCTGTATTGAAAATATCTTCGTTAATCAACAAACTACTGTTAGACGACATAATATTGTATACTACAAAAAAAAAATATTATATATTTTTATAAAATATAACTAAATAAATATAACAATAAGTAAATAAAATTAGATAAAAAAAAAATCTAATATATATCTTAACTATTTAAAAAAAAAAGAAAAACCTAATTACTAAATAATATAATATATTATTCTCAGCTAATTCCTGTACCAGCCAGTGTCAACACAAAATAAAAAGAAAATTTATTTATATTTTTACATCATGGTAACACTGGTTCCAACCGTTAATCAAATTGCTAGTATCCAGGACATCGAATATTTACACTGAAAAAATTGCTCATAACATATTAATAAAAAATAAATATAATGAGGGTATTTGAATTTAAAGTTGTAAACAATTGTTGTGATAATCTCATATTCAGTGCAAGAAACAATAAGTAAAAACTTTAAAACTAATGAAATAGAAAATTGAGTGAAATAAGTAGTTAATAATGTAAAATAATAATCCTAGTTTAAAAATATTAAGAAAATAAATAAAACGTACGTTAACGAGCTTTAGGAATTCTTTTTGACCTTGCATTAGGTATAGTCTTCAGATTATTCTTTTCGGCATCCTGTGAAGTCCCAGCCGCACTTGAAGAATTTTCGGGGTTGGGACAAGATATAATGGCATCCAATTCAGACATACAAGTGATGCGGTGTCTAGTATTTGAAGAGTCGATTAGGAAAATTTGACCATCGCGGGTCCAGCATTTTGTTACACCGAGTCGCTTACGGGCACTCATAAATGTATCGTGACGACTCTTTGTAAGGAACTCCGAAACAGTGTAACCAGAATCCTTTAAACAAGATTTAGAAAACCACACACTATTGCGAACACGAATATCACAAAACTTCACCAAAACTGGTCGAGGATTCTTGGATCTCTGATGGCCCAATCTGTGACAACGACTGAAGGCATCTTTATCAACATCAGGAACGTTAATGTCATCGGAAATTAATTTTGCAACGACAGCCGTGATATCTTCTTTATCGTGTTCTGCAATGCCGTGGATGAGCAGCATCTTCCGGCGGCTTCGCATCTCCAGCTGGTCTTGAATGTTTGTAAGAAGATTTACTTGGGCTTGGAGAGACTGAAGCGCTTTGCAGACGAAGGAACGGAAAGCTTCAAAATCACTGGCAAGTTTTGAGGTAGGACTTGTAGATGCAGGTGGGTGTGATGTTTTTAAAAATACTGGTTCGTTGTATGAGAAAAATTACTTAAATCTTATATATAAAATTCTCGTGTCACAATGTTAGTCTGCATACTCCTCCGAAACGGGTGGACCGATTCTCATGAAATTTTCTGTGCATATCGGGTAAGTCTGAGAATCGGCCAACATCTATTTTTCATATGTACCACGGGCGAAGCCGGGGCGGGCCGCTAGTATTCATATATAATAGATTAAGTTATGTGTCATGTGTGATTAGCGTAGTGATTAAGTGTTAAAATATTAATATTTACTACACACATTAGGCACTTATATGAATAAACGCAAGTCATACAACTTTTAAGAAATGAGAGTATTCTGTCTCGGAAGGGATTACAATATTCAAAACATTTAAATGATTAAACAGAGAAAGTATGTACAATAAATCCGACAGGTTTTATATCCAAGATGTTTAACAATTACTAGTAAGTGTATATTCTCTCCACATTTTCATACCATGAGTCCATGACAGTATATCTTTTACTAATATTATAAAGCTGAAGACTCTGTTTGTTTGTTCACGCGCTTATCTAAGAAACTGCTGGTCCGATTTGAAAAATTCTTTCGGTGTTAGATAGCCTATTTATCGAAGAAGGCTAAACGCTAAGACCAACAGGAGCGGAGATACGCGGATGAAACTGCGGGGCGCAAGTAGTTAAGGATAACAATTGCAGTAGATGTTTGACCACTTAAATTTAATTTGTGCAATTGTAAGATTAAGGAACTGACAAACGCTGAATAAAGTCCTTAATTTATCTGAATATTGAATAAATCTAAATGTCCTGTAATTAAAAGCAACAAATGGAGGAAATTCCAACAGCTCGGTTGACATTGGCCGATTTTCCTTACGATTAGTCATCTACAAGTTTTGATCTAGTTTTTAATGGCTACCTTCGTATAATTACGCTCGTTTAACATTTGTGCAAGAGAATAATAATTAAAGTCATATAGGTATTTATGAGTGTAGATGAACGTCTACGATTTTAGAATAACATTGAAATTAAAAGTGATAACTGTAAATTTACACTGTACGTAATAGGTACGTATTTACAAAATGTAATAAACTTTTTGTTTTTAATGCATTAGGTGTATGTTCAAGGTTTTTTGAATTATAAACCGTGCCTAAATTGAGAAATAACTTAGTAAACATTTTATTACATCCTTATAATTTTAGAATAGGTAGGTACCAACTTAGATATTAACTCTAGATATTATTAAATATAAAATTTCACGTACACAAAGGCTTTTAACCCCGCAAAGATAATGTTACAAAACACAATGTATGACATTACGGCAGCGGTTGGAGATTGTCTATGATGTATCGATTTTGTGGCTTACAGTTCGTTATTTATTTACGTTTAAATTAAACGACAAATAAACGACAAATAACTATTTATATGGTAACTTTTGTTACAGAAATTTAAAGATTTAGAAGATACCTACATGTATTAATTAACTAGCTTTCCGCCCGCGGCTTCGCCCGCTTTGTCTAAAACATAATAAATTACATATATATTAAAACCTTCTTCTTGAATCACTCTATCTATTAAAAAAAACCGCATCAAAATCCGTTGCGCAGTTTTAAAGATTTAAGCATACATAGGGACATAGGGACAGAGAAAGCGACTTTGTTTTATACTATGTAGTGATTATGCATCTCTTTCATAATATGTATACGATTTTATAATAGGTAATATGGAAGATCCACGGGAAGATCCTACATACTGTCTGAAAAATTGGAGTACGACCAAAAAGGTCTATAATAAAGCACAGAAATTTAAGTAAAATTTCATAAGAAATTTTATTCTTTCCTAAATCGAAGCTGAGACATCTTCCCTCATAGCTTATGCCTTATATTATGTATATGAATTTTAAACTATGTACCTACGTATGAAATATGAATACATCTATACGAACATAATTAAAACATGAATGGTACCAATATTTTGAACATTATACTTAGAATATATTCTACGACTGCGTAAAGGTAAACATGTTTACAGTTAAAGGTAGAGAAGGTAACCCTGTAAGATGGGAAATGGTATACCAACTTACCTTTTTAAGAACACATTTCATGTTTTTTTAATTCGTATGAATATCCTAAGTTTTGAACATATGTTTCCTCACCTGCCTCAAGGCAAGACATAAAGAACTAGGATATTGTTTTTCTAAATACCTTAACCATTCTCTTAAGAGATTGGCCTTATCCTGCCTATTGTGGGCAGAACCATGACGAGCAATTTGTAGAACAATACACTATCGCTATCTCGGTCTATTGTTGTTTTGATGAATTGTTTACAACAGAAGATATCTCTAATATACGATGTTATTTCCCTTAAAATTGAATAAGGATATAATATAGGTACATAGAATTAATTAATTATTATACATTCGATAATTTCGAATACACGCTTGCCAACGTCCATACCACGTTGAATACACCGGTTCTCGTCCGATCACCGAAGTTAAGCAACGTCGGGCGCGGTCAGTACTTGGATGGGTGACCGCCTGGGAACACCGCGTGATGTTGGCTTTTTTACTACTTTTATTAATTTTTTAAATAATAATAATTTCAAAAATCCATACTAATATTATAAATGCGAAAGTAACTCTGTCTGTCTGTCTGTCTGTTACTCAATCACGCCTAAACTACTGAACCAATTTGCATGAAATTTGGTATGGAGATATTTTGATACCCGAGAAAGGACATAGGCTACCTTTTATTGCGAAATATGTACCACGGGCGAAGCCGGGGCGGACCTCTAGACTCTAGTTAATTATATTCTTAGATTTGTTAAATAATTTGCATTTGCAGAAACCCATCTCGATACTACAAAATCTCACAGTATAAATATTTACAACACTTACCCTACCAATCTAGTCTAGACTTATCCTACTTTCTACATCCTTCTAGTATTATAAACGAGAAAGTTTATAAGGATGGATAAATAATAAATTACACATGTTTATTATACCTGCGAACCTGCCTACTCTTCCAAATAAGATACTGTATTTATCTGTGCTTTATACTCGTGAAGTCGTGAGTATGATAAATATAAGTAGTAAGATAATCATATAATTAATAAATATTCACTAAACACTTATTTAAATTTAAAGAATATAGACAAAATTCGATCACGAGATACGAACCTGCTCTTTCGCCTGAATCCCGCGGCCCGCCTCGTGATCCATTTTTTCCATTCTTTAAAAATACATACATACTTTTAAAACATTCGAATGCTATTAAAACTTGTTAAAAATCATATCTACTTATAGCCATTTGACCGTCAAAGCAAACATTCTCACACTCCCACGGGCCACGGCAAACAATCGAATGGATTGCAAAGTTCGTTACGTAAAAGAAAAAGTGACCCGAGTTTACGTTTTTACTAAATAGAAAACATAATTACGGGTGCTAATTAATGATATTTGCTTAAGCATTGCTACTTATTTCATAAAGGCAATCGTGTTTATTACAATTTAACTTTTAACAAAAAAGGGAATGGTTCCTTATATGTTTCACAGATACAAGATTTATGATTGAAACGTCGGGATCGGGATCGATGATATTATTATTTAACACGTCTTATATCCGTTAATAAATAGCATTTAATTAAATGAATGCAAATTTTCCCTATAACTACAAGAATACGAATACAAAAAATATGAGCTTGTTTACTAATTACCTATTTGTACGAACATTTTTTGCTTCTAAAGCAGTCCTTGTGAAGTTGTGACTAGAGAGTACAAATTAGAACCATAGTAAAAAGATTTTACTACGTAAAGTGCGGAGTACCTAGGTATATATTATTAAATAACTCGTCCTACTTTAAAATAACAAAGATAATTTTAATTAGGTATATTACGTCTAAAAAAACTTTTACCGTATTTTTTCATTACATAATTAAATTATTATTAGACATGGTACACTCATTTCATAATGCAATAGTTTGACGTGAAATTAGAAATTATTAATAATATTACGTAACAAAACGACCGAAATCAATCTTACGTGATGGACCCCAAAGTGAACATTATGTTTGCTTTACTCACTTCAAAAAAGAAGCTCAAATTGACACACAAAATTGAGCAATCTTATCAACCCTCTTGGCTTCTATCAAGATTTCATGTTAGTAAATTACCTGTCCTTACCTAGATCTAAAGTTATCTCTATGTAAAGCAGAGACAATTTTATAAATAATAATTATTATTTGATGACAAAGCCAAACTGAATAAATAAAGACGTAATATACCTACGAATTATAGATAAGTTTTCCGATAGGTACAATCACAAAAATCGAATTCAACAGTATTATCGAGTTTCAGGAAGATTAACAAATAATTATAAAATGTAAATATAATTTAGTATGTATTGATAGGCAGGTATGTAATAAAATTTTCGTGTAATTAAACATCTTCAAAATGGCTCGACCAATTCTCATGTTTGCGTATATTGGATAATCGTGTAAATCAGTCACCACTCAC
Source organism: Colias philodice (assembly GCF_061535455.1). Lineage (NCBI taxonomy): Eukaryota > Metazoa > Arthropoda > Insecta > Lepidoptera > Pieridae > Colias > Colias philodice. Next base: position 473,466 of record NC_143107.1, on the reverse strand, counting down.
CATACATTTTTTATACCCCTTAAATAATAATCGTAAGGTTTGTCGTCAGCTAGTTTTATTATAATATTAATTATGTGCATCTGTACACTTGATAGAATGGTAAATACATTGATTTAAATAAAATGTTTCTCTACATTTCAAACTATCAAAATGGCATAAATTCACACTGTCACACAGCCATCGATTGTTGATTCAGCATGTAAGTCGTAACAGTGAAATCGTCACAAGCACGTACGGTGTGCGTGGAGGAACGTGCATTTTCTCATCATTCTGTTATCTTAGATTACGTGGTTAGGCGTCGCTACCAGTGGACTAGGGATGGGTGGTCGTGTTGAATGAATAAATTAATAAATTATGTTCTCAAAATATTGTGATGTTTTGTTAGTATGATGGTATAAGTCAACCTTGAAGCCTGAATAAGTAAATTTGCATAAAATGTTTGTTTTACAAATAAACTTTTTTTAAGTAAAAATGTTAAATGTAGAAATTTTTAATGAATTTTTTTAATATTATATTTAAGGTGAAAAGTTTGTAAGTATAGTTACCTACACTTCTCGATATTATAAATTAAATAGAGAATGTTTCAGAAACTGAATTTTCCCGAATCTAGATTATGTGAAACTACCAAAGTTAAACAAGTCTAGAAAATACCTATTCCCTTGCCTACCCGCATATTCTTGAATTTTAAGCATAGATAATATATTTAATCATTTTAATCATATTTATTTCTATTTATCAAAGTTATAGGGGTCGAAATACCGGACAGTAACCACTTTAAAGCCGGGTCCTAAAATTCAATGAATGTCTCAATAGTCAATTAACTATAAACTACAAGATTTCATGTTGTCAATTAACACAAGCCATTCAAAATATTTCGATTCAAACGTCACATTCGAATATAGGTAAGTATTTTTTAAATTAGCATAATTTATTTCGACCACAGATTATATAACATTTAAGGCGTGTCCACAACGCAATTTACATGGGTTGCATAACGAGAAAGTTATAAAAAAGTAAGAAAGTGCCAGTGTTGCCGTGTTTGTGAAGCGTAAAAGAAATATAATTTTTAAATTATTTAAGTTAGGTGTTGTCATACAATTATTTAATCGTCTAATTAGCTTTACGTAATTCTGCATGTACATACTACATACTAACGTAAATATATGAGTACTAGATGGTTTATGGAGTGGAAAATTTAGTTTATTTCACGTTAATTGTACATCGTGTTATTAATTAAAAATACGAACATTGTATTTTTAATTGTAATGTTTTTAATTTTAAAAGATTGTTTCATAGTTACCCATTTTTATTTTTTTGGCAGTTTGGCTTCATAAAATCGCGATCGTTACAAAAAGTACAAACAGTTTTAATAAGTTGGTTTGAAAAATAAGAGATACTATCGTAATTTATAAATATTAAGAAATCAACAAATCATACAACAAAAACCTGAAAATCTACGCAAATAGTAACTGCATAAGGTTCTAACAATATCCTGATTCAAATAATGAATCAGCTCAGAACCTACGACCTTCACGAGTCGTGCTTTAATTTAAATTAGAAAGTACAAATTCTTCAAACAACCAGCTATTAATAATTTAATATAAATAGTATTGGTAGTGTATTTTGAAATATTTACTTAATTAAATGTTGAAAACGGATACTTAACTAATATAAAACTGTAATTTTCCTACGCAAGTTTTCCCAATTTTCATACGATAGGTGTATAGGAAACTTAACACCTACCTACCTACAGCTACGTTATTTATTTTAATTCCCTATACAGCAGAACAATTTTTATTTCCTGTAAGTATATCTACTTAGCAGCATGTATTTATAAAAAGCGACCTAATAAATAATTATAGATAGGTAGTAGAATATACTACACTACTTCCGAATGCAATAAGTTTTAACTGGTAGGTATATAGGGCATTTTGAGCAATGCTACTTCAATGTATTCCATCGAGATAGTATGTACGTATTCCAGTAAAGTTACAGTACCTAACTCACAAAATGATTGTTAAGTTTAAGTTTTTCTTGAAAGTAAAATACCACTTTAAAAAGCTTTTGTATGAAACGTTTATAAACTACGCTTTACGCATTTATTTAGTGTGTATAATATTCTGTGTAAAACAAATCTAACTAAATTTCTAAGAACTTACCACTCAAATAAGAATCCAATAAACATAAATCTTCACTCACAAAACTCAAAAATATTCATGAATTACAATAAAACGAATAACAAATGATGGGAACGAACTTGATCAATGTTTACGTATAGAATTCCAAAACACTTTCTGTTTACAAAACTTCAAACATGTTCTCACAACTTTTTTTTAATTTATTCTGTACTTGTTATTTTCCGCGGGAAAACACCAATAAATTAAAATAATATGTCAGCCATGCGCATGCGCACTTTACACATCGAGTCAACACCCTGTCAAATGAACAACTGTCTCAAACTGTCTTGTCTTGAGACTCGTTTTCAACGTCCAATAGTCGTGTAGCGTTCTCTCGAGATTGTAGGTATTAACCGACTAAATAAAATATGAGTTAATTGTGTGAACAGTATATTGATATCATAGCCATTGAAAAATTAGCGTTGCACCGAACTTTTACTACCGCAGTCTATTTTTTATTTTATCATCTAGAGTTAAGTTTCATAATAAAACAAAAACGTGTAATGCCATCTAGTTTCAACATTGCGAAAGCTCAAAGCGGTCATTAAAGTTGGAAATCGCGTAGCCTGCCTTGAGATAATGAAGATTAGAGTTTATAGAGGTGGGCATAAGAGTTTTTCCATGTGTTTTTTAATAAGACTTGATCACCTTAGATGAAATGCGGCCTCGCTCCTCAGATGGCATGCCATACTTGTTCCGTGGAGATTTATTTTGCAATTATGATGCAAGTTATATGGAAATACAAGTGCGTAGCTTGTAATGAGCACGAACTAAGATAAAATCGAATAAGTATAATTTGATGCAAAAATGCCAATTACTTTAGACTGCAGTTTGTATGGCGATCCTTGTTGGAATTATAATCAAACTTAGATTTATACGTACTGGTAGTTTAATTTACATAAATTATGTCAACCATGATGCATTGAATTTTTTCTTAGAAGTATTTTGCATAACATTGTTTCTTATTTATAACTGCGTCGTTGTTCAACTTGTTTGCTTAATAATTGCCAAATATCCGGCTTAATTCCAAATTTAGACCAATAGAGGCTAAAAATATCAGGACAACTTTATGATTTTAAATTATTTTTTGAATAATTTATCCATAAAAGCAATTAGCTAAAAACTACTTGGTCTATTAACAATTACTTTAGTTTGAAAATTTATTTGATTACAACGGGTCACCATGAAATTTGACTTTGATTGCAAAGCATTAAATTTGGTAGTTTAGGTCGTAATTAGACGGAAAAAAAATATATGGCATGAAAAACTTTGCTTTTGTGCTTAGAAGACTGATTGAACGAAATTTTTAAAAATCTCGGATTTTAATTTTTGATTGAAAATAAAACTATTGAAATAAAAATGTTTATTATTTTTATTAAGTTTTACTATCAAATTAGCTTACAAAAAAGTGGGAAATAACTTAAAAGTGCACACTTTTAATTTTTCTTTTATGTTCATAGCTACTTTCTCTCAATAAACCCCAAATATAGTCGCCCATCATGTTTTCATTGAATTGGCCTTGATAGCGTTGTTCAAAATTTATGATGTCCTGATGGAAACGTTCTCCTTGCTCTTCGGAATAGGCTCCCATATTGTTTTTAAATTTATCCAAATGAGCATGCAGCATATGTACTTTTAATGACATACTGCAGCCCATGGCCTTAAAATTTGTAATTTGCCTTACCTTCCAAACACCTTTTACAATAACTACAAGCAACATGTGGAGCCCATGGCTTATGTTGATTCCGTACAGGACAGTCAAAATATGCTTCATAGGCTTCACAGAGAACATGAGATGTCTTTAGTTCATATTTCACGTCTCGAACTTTAATAAATTGACCACATATAAAACAAAATGCATCAGCATCGTATTTGCACTTTCGTGACGACATTTTAAGTTATTCTGGGCTTGTAAATAACACCTGATGGTTGTTTATCACTCGGGTGCCATCTAGCGGCACATTGTAAACGTTAACACCCCACTCTCACCGCGTGGTCTTTTTAAAAATATTAAAATCAATTAAAATTTATGAAAAAATTGAAAAATGAGTATTATTATTATAACTATCACAAAAGCAAACTTTATACCGAAAAAAGGTATTTTCTTTTCGTTTTTGTGCATAACTAACTGGAAAATAATAGTATAAACTTTAGGACAAAGAACGAAAATTTTTTTGTCGAGTCGTGTTATTATGCTCAAATTACAAAACTAATCTGGGTTGAGTCTTAAGATGCTTGTTAGTGTTATTTCTCAAATGTACTTAAAAAAAACATATAGGTACTATACAAACCTTTTCAGAAACAACAAAAACATTTATTATTATGTTTCTATGTGTAAATAATGTGCTACCAGGTTCTTACGCTATCCATTCATTTAACCATCACAAGGATAAATAATAACACAGAGACAAATTTGAATTTTTATTAAACAATGCTACAAACACGATTTACATATAAAAATACAGATAGTCGCTATATGTAATCATTACAGATCTACCTAGGTTCTAGTTCAATAAATTATTATTATTATATTATAACAAAACTACATATTATAAAAAAGAAACATTTTAATTGCAACAGATACTAAAATCCATTGGTTTGAGATCATCGAACAGCTATTTTATTATATTTTATAAAAAAAAGAGAAAAAATATCATGTGTATTACAATTATGATATACTTAGCAAGTACTTAGGTAGTTTTAACTGTAAATATTTATAAGAAAAAAAGTATTTTATACCGTCATCTAGAACAGCCAGATTAAAAAGGTTTGTCCCAAACTAAGGAACAAATTAAAATTCCGAAAACATTCCATAATTGGATATATCCAATAATTAGATACGATATAAATTCATTATATTTAATCCAATGGATCGAATTTTCATATTATTATGTTATAAAACATGTCAATAACTAAACCACATGAAGTAAAATGCACAAATATTTTTTTTTTCAAAATATGTAAAAAAAACAGAATTATAACGACTAGATACACACTTAAGTAAATTCACCCAGTTGATATATTAAGTAGAAAGTAGAAACATACATATTTCCTTAGGAATGCATAAAATACATGTTATATGTTTTACAATTTAACAAATAATAATTAAAACTAAAGATTCATAATTCATAACTGTTCTAATTCTGTTACGAAACAATTTTCTACATTTAAAAACTAACTAATATACAAAACACATTTCATATCAATTAAAAAATATATAAATTAAGCTTGCACACTTAATTATACCATCTACTATTACTTATTACTAAAATAACATTAATTGTGAGTGCATTCCGACAATACTAAAATTAATATCATAAACTACAAAAGCAAAAATATATTAATTTTATTCCAGTATACTATAGTTTGCAAAATGCTATCTAGTCTCGAACTATGCAAGTCCTTATGTATAAAGTACTTATCTAAGATGGATATTTCAATAAAAAAAAAGTATGCGTGTACTAGTGTACACACGTAAGAAGTGAAACTTCTTTATGACCTTCTTTTCAAAAAATAATTTACTATGCAACTTTACAGAAATACGTCGAATCACGCGTGGTAGGGATAAGAAAAAGATGGCGCGTAACGGAAAAATGTCACGCGTAACGTTTCTCTTCAAAATTTTTTTTGAAGTGAAACTTCTTTAGGCGCGTTGAGAGTAAGATTTCAAGGTCGCGTCATAGCAATACCGTCACGCCATGGAGTAAGGCAACGATTCTGGTATCTTTGAAGCCAAAGAAGTTTCACTTCTGACACTTCTGCTCGGCACACACGCTCTTTAATTAAACATAATGTTTAAATTCCATTTTTTTATTTATCGAAATACTCAAAAAAACTAAGGACTACATTTTTGGAATTTCCCGCCAAACAATAAATACAGATTATACAAAGATAATAATAACAACTACAGATAATAAATATCACACTATTCCATTACTATAAGCTCTATTTTAAAAGTACACTTATTTTAATACTTTGATAAGTAGGACCTTAAATAAACACTTACAAAAATCTAGTTTATAATTATGGTTTTCTATTTTGAATTTGAAGAAAAAAAAATGCAATATAAATTGTAATTTTTGTACTTTGGTGTAGTCAAATTTTAGTTAATTTTGTTTGGTTTATTTTCAGATTCTATAGTTCACAAGAAATTGGTTAGAATAATTCATTTCTTTGAATATAATATTTTAAATTGTCTCCTATATTATAATACTGTTAAGTCTTTTTCAGTAACCATTGAGAAGTTGTCTTTATATCACAAAATGCTAAACCCATATTAATAGGATTTTGGTTTGGTCTTTAGTAGGTTTCAGGAACCTTGATTTTCAACAATGACTTTGGTTAATCCAAAATTGATTGGAATTATTCAATCAATCAAATTTAAAAACGAAACCCAAATATGGGCAACAAAATTTCTTTCAACAGTTTTGCTCGTCTATCCATTCGTCAAAATCCCATCAATCCGGGACTATCCACGAGTTATATACGTTTTGCCAGTCGATGTTTTTAAAATATGGATGTTGTTTTATTTCCTCTATACCGTCTTTGCCGGAGCCGAGGCGTTCCGATGGCTCGTAGGTTAACAGCTGAAAATAAATAAAAAAAAAATTTCAAAAACATGTTATAATAATTGAAATCCAGATCTATTTAGGCATAAACAATTCTGGTGGGATTAAACAATAGACCACTAATAATTTTGAAGCAATATTCTTTCTCAAAGTATGTTCCCAATATTTAAAATGAAGAACAATGTAGATCCTACTCGTTTTTTTTTGCTCATTAAAAAATCTAGAAATCTCACATTTCAAATATAAATATAATATCTTTTAAAATGTGAAAGTATGTTTGTATTTCTTCACATCACAACAGAGTTATAGCGCATATATAGAAAGAGCTATTACTGTTATTCTCATATTGATTGTATCGGTGGTAAATGTTAAAACTGTTATGACGATTCAAAAGTGCTTCTAGAAGAAGTCTAATTGAATAAATAAATGTTTGAGTTTGAAGTTTATTTTTATTTAAATATACCTGTGTAAGAAAAGATTCCACTTCTACACTGAGTCCCTCGGGCAGTTGCAATATTGTGTGACTCGTGAATTCGTTGTGGTAGTGAGACAGCGGCTGTAACAATCAAACATAATATATCACTACATAGTATAAAACAAAGTCGCTTTCTCTGTCCCTATGTCCCTTTGTATGCTTAAATCTTTAAAACTACGAAACGGATTTTGATGCGGTTTTTTTAAATAGATAGAGTGATTCAAGAGGAAGGTTTTAGTACCTATATAATTTATTAGGTTTTAGACAAAGCGGGCGGTAAGCTAGTAATCAATAAATAATAAATATTTCAGGACAATTTTCACATACGGCACAATCTGATCCCAAACTAAGCTTTCGCTTGTGTTATTACCCAGATGGCTGATAAACATACATACATATATATATAATTTTAAATAAATACTTATATAGATATTATGTAACACCTAGGCACAGAGCAAACATCTATGTTCATCAAACAAATATTTGCCCCGGGTGGGGATCGAACCCACGAACTCTGGCTTGGAAGGCAGGGCCACTACCAACCAAGCCAACCGGTCAGTCAATTAATTATTTAACCAATTTATTTATAAAATAGGTCACGATATTCTGTAGATTCGCTTTTTTACACCGACAACAAACTATTAAATTCAATACCTTATTTTAAATTTAGTACGAAACAATTACTATTACAGAGCCAATTTAATAGGCAACCTGAGGTAACCTGCTTAAAAACATCGATTAAGGGCCGATTTTTCAATGCTTGGATAAAACTTATTCGTCCAATAAAGTATTACACGATAATATTAAAATGTCACGTAAACTGTCAAATACGAGCAATTAGAATACGTTTTTAAAATGGTAGTTTTATACATTATTTGACAAATAAGTTTTATCCAAGCATTGAATAATCGGCCCTAAAGTGAATTAATCGATACGGACTTGAAACATTTGTCAATCGAATTTATTAATTTATGATGATTTTTATTCACAAGTAATCAATGCATTCGATTCTAGATGCCAGATTTCGATTTTTAGAGTAAGAGTCTCTGGTATTTAAAAAGAAAAAATGTTTATTGACATAAAATTGTAGTGACGTCAGTTCTTCAATTCGGAAATTGTTTATTATGTTTAGAATGGTTTATCAGTAAAATGAAATCTTAAAATTACTTGTATCGGTCATTATTATTATAAATATGTAATCTTAATTGAAAAAAGTTAAGCAAATGTGCAGTTCTAACAAAACGAAATATCATGTTATTCTATGACGTCGTTACTAGGTTACGTTCTTGAATTTTTTTGAACTGTCAAATGTTGCCTATAAAAATGGCTCTACTATAATTACTCCATAGCTACAGTAATTACAAACTAACTACATACTAACTAATTACAAACTAAAAACCTCAAATACTATTTTTCCACTACTACTCACCACGCCACATATAAGATAGTACATAACCGCCCCATAGCTCCAATAGTCACACTCCCCCCCCTCCCCCCACAAAGGCCGCATCAACTCCGGCGCACAGTAGATATTAGTCTTTCTAACTTGAGATATACACATCTCTGTGCCGGGGTAGTGTGTGAAATATGTTAACGTGATTTGACCACCTTCGGAAAGGAGGATGTTGTTCGGGTTTAGGTCTCTGTAAAAAAAAGGAATACTACACTAACTACTACTAGCTATAAACATTAAATCGTCAGAACAAGAAATCTTTCAATAGGCTATTGTGAGTCTAATTACTGTTAATATTTCGTAAATGCGATAAATAAATTACGTCACAAACGTGTGAAAAGAGGGGTGCCAAAAACTTCGTGACGTCACACGGAAAAATTGAAAATATTTAACAGAGAAACGTATCAATAATGATCAGATATCTATCTATCAGATACAATTGCAATATCATAGAAATAATATCTGTAAATTTTAATTAAAAGATTTATTATTTTATTATTTTTTTATTTGATTATTTTAACAAAGCAAAACAATTAAAACTTACCTAAGTATAACACCGGAGTTATGCAAACTCTCGATGGCTGTCAATATTTCCGCCCCCCACTTGCATATCGTGGAGGGGGGTAAAACATCTCGGGGATTTTTTACCACCTGAAATATTAGAAAAACAATTCAATTTTTACCACCCGAAATATTTCATTAGGAAAATTAAATTAACGATTTTTGTTTTGTTAATATAGGTAAGTACATATTATTATATTGAAATGGAACTAAAAGCGAAATAAAAGCTTTCCCAGTTATAAATAAATTTTATACAGAAAATTTGAATATAAGCAAGTTATTTACTTAAAAAATTAAAAAAAGAGGGTCGTAGGTGTAATAATTAAATGAATTTCTAACATATACTTTACTTTGTTACTAATAATTAATTATCCAGTGGTCTAAATCGAACCCATATTACAATAATAAGTTAGTAACTTCTATGTATATAATTTTTAACATTATCAAAGCGTAATATTATATCACATTACATAATATTATATGTATCATATTTATAAAAAACTGAAAATAAAATTACCTTTTCAACACTATTAGTCTCTTGCACAACACTATTACACTCCCGCACATCACTATCCGTCAAAACTTTATCGACATTCTTCAACAACTTCTGCGAATTCATCACTAGCTCCTTAACCGATACTTCCGAATCGATATTCCGATTCAAATCAATCGATTCGTTCTCCAAATCGATTTTCGGGAAGACATTTTCCAAATTCACTTTAGAAGGTGTATTGGGAATCGATTTTGCATAATTTTTAATATAATCGAATAGTTTTTCTCCCGGAGCGTAAGATAATATTAGGAAGAATAAATTATTTGTTTCTATGAACGCATGTAAAGGGACCATATAAGGTATTAAAGTTGGTAATATTGGTTGTCTTGTAGTCGCTTGCTGTTGGAAATAATCGTCAAATTCCGTGAGATTGTGCGGTATTTTTTGTATCACCTGAAAATAAATATTTTTTTTTATGAAATAAGAAAGTAAACGAGGAAAAACATTGTACTCAATATAACCATAGACTAATACACTCAAGAAGACTTACAATCGCCATAGTAAAAAACGTAACTCGTTTCTCAGTTCCCAATTTTGTCGATAGATGTCACTCACAGTAGCATTTGGCATTTTTATAAGCTTTTTTATACGTTTAAGAACTAGATGTCGCCTTAGAGCATTAAGTCGGTTTAATGAAGCTAAGAGATGTCGCTACAAAAAAAATCAATGTGCCAAATAGTATCTTGACGTAAAATATAATACGCAAAAAACGTAAACTATAACGTAAAATATAATACGTAAAATATAATACGCAAAAAAATATTTTTATTTAAATGTTATTTTTTGCTCTGAATCGCGCAAGCGAAATGTTTTCGTTACAGAGCATATATACAACTTTCCGCCATTAATAATCGGGGCCTTTACGGCCGGCCGGTCGAGTAGACTAGTCTTTCCCTTTTTCGATTGAGGAAATCCACCTCCCTACCTCCACATCATTTTGTTTTAGTTTTAAAGATTTAATAAGCGTAAAATAATACTTTCTTCATTTTTGTATTTTGAGTAAACGTAACACTAATAACGGTTAGTTTGACCAGAGGCGACTCGTGACAAAATTGTATGGGTGTTTAATTAAGTATTGAACTAAAGTCTAAAACAAAGAAAATACAGTAGCGTAGTAAATTCATTACAAAAAAAAGCACCACAATAAGGGTGCTATTACAGATTTTTAACAAAAAACGCTATTTTACGGTACAATTTTAACTCAAAGCATGAGAACAAAGTAATATCTTAAATCTTCTTATATATAAAAATGAATCGCAAAATGTGTTGGTAAGCGCATAACTCGAGAACGGCTGAACCGATTTCGATAATTCGTTTTTTATTATATTCCTTGAAGTACGAGGATGGTTTTTATGTAGAGAAAACGTAAATCGTAGACGTCTCAAGTGGCTCCCCATTCGCATGCGACGTAATCTCCATTACCTTCAATTATTATACCGTATCATTTTCGATCCCATCACTCCTTCCTACCTTAAGAATAACTTTTCATTTCTACACTGTGAAAACTACTCTCTACGATCCGTTGACAGACTTATTTTGTGTACCCCATCTCGACACACACACTTCTTTGGTGATTCCTTTACTGCCACTGCTGTTAAGCTATGGAACTCCTTACCACTAAAGATAAGACTTGCTCCCTCTTTACCCTCATTTAAAAACCTTGTTCGGAAACATTTCTTTTTATCAGCCTTTAATTCGGAATAGTATATTTATTATATGTATTTACATTTATTAGTATTATAGAATATATTTTTTATACTTTATGTAGTTTTATGTATGTATTATCATTAATTATTTATTTATTTTTCTATTATAATACATATATTGTATACATATTATGTAAGGTTATTTATAGTATAGTTATTATACATGTATGTATAGTTATTTATATGTGCATAATATAATGTACTTTTTGTGTAAGTATCATAGTTACTTTTTTTTTATTTTCATGTTTATATTTAAATTCTAATTTTATTTCCAAAATTTTATTTACTAAATATTTCGCTTTTTTACCGTTTGGTTGCCTGGCAGAGATCACTGCTTAGTGATAAGGCCGCCGATTGTACTACATCTTTCTTGTACCATATTTTCTTTTTATTGTTTCCTATTTTTAAGTGATTGTATTACAATAAAATGTAATAAATAAATAAATAAATATGTACCACGGGCGAAGCCGGGGCGGACCGCTAGTTACAAATAATTGGAATATTTCGATTTGCAACAAATAATGTTAACGATATTTTTTATCAGTTAAATAGTTTAAGAGATATATCGTAAATACCATTTCAACCGCTATTTTCAAGATGGCGGCCGTGGGACAAGGGTGGCGACCCCACAAACTTGGTTTTAGCTTCACACTGACCCCCCCTACACATCAAAAAAACAAAATTGCGTCCTCTAAAAAATGCAAGGTTAGGGCTAAAAAATGTAACATTTCAATGGATCACTAATAAAAGTAACAAAATGAATTTTTAAAGTTATCTTCTGGAATCAATTTCAATAAAAATATAAAAAAATAATACTATCAAGTATGAAGATGATCTATAAAATGGATTGCGCTATGTTTACGTGATCTTTTGTTTCGCGAAGGACTGAAAATTTCTCTTAACCTCTTATTGGATTCCGTATTTAGGCATTTGATATTCGTATTGGAGTTTAGGTATACGATAAATTTAATTTAAAATTAAAGATATATTAATTGTTAAATGAATGAGCACAACTTTATTATAATTATTTATGGGAGTTCACTGCACCAGCGCTCCTTAGGATGGACCGCCTATTTTTGTCACTTCGTTCATCGCTGTTCGAGAGTGACTTCGTGACCACCATGGATGGTAATCGATAACACTCGCAGGTGTTTCCCCTTTTGTCGAGGTATAAGATGATTCGAATCGAAAAATCTTATGCTTTCATAAAAACTACTTGCGTAATCGATTATAAACACTCTGCGTTTTCCTAGGCTAAAACATCAAAAGGACGTCTGCGAGTGCTCCGCTAAAAATGCCGTTTTGCACTGTCAAGCCTTGCAGAAGCAATTCAAACATGTCGAATATTAAAAAAGATGGAATAACCTTTCATTTGTGTATATTTTTTTAACGTACATTTCTAATTAAATGCAATTTCTAATAATCGTCGATGTATCGTTTAGCGATATGATCAAGACAAATAATCGAGTCGTTTACTCGATCATTGATGCGGCCCCACGAGACTATCATGGAAAGAAAATATACAAATTTAATCTTTATGAACTAAGAGATAAAGTTGAATTTAAAACCCGATAATGAACCGCATTCCTTACGAGTCTATCTTTTAGCCCCTTGACCACCGAGCGGCCCGATCGGACCACGGCCCACGGGCCACGACACAATAGATTTTCTATTGTGTCTGTGATTCCGGGGGCTGAGGCATTAAAGAAATACAAATTTAATCTTTATGATCTAAGTTATAAAGTTGAATTTAGAACGCGATATTGAACCGCACTCCCCACGAGACAACTTGGAATGAAATACAAATTTAGTCTTTATGAACTTAGGGATAGAGTTGAATTTAAAAACTCGTCGCTTAAAAGGTCATAAATTTTTACGACTTTCGTGACACAAATTATTTTTGTGAATGTGTGATTGTGTTTCAATAGTGTGAGTTACCTTCCCCGCACCAAAATCAGCAGAAAGTTTAGTTAGAACATTTGCCAGCGTACTCCATCCATTACTTAATGATCTAAGACCATGGACCACGTTGCTATGAACTGTTTTTGTCAAAGAATTACTCGAACAATTAGAGCATAAATTTCTACGTAAGATGTATAGGTGCCCGTAGCTGTATTGATGAGTCTCGTACTTAAAAACCGATAGATGCTGGTTCAAATCATTGCCGTACATCTTTTTTTTTTTCCTTTCCCGTATTTTATGGTCATATAAATAATACTGTTTACAAGGGAATAATTAAGAAGAAAAAAGATATAGACATTTTTTTTAACAGAAAATAAAGAATTTAAATAATATATATTACTAGCGGTCCGCCCCGGCTTCGCCCGTGGTACATATTTACGTTTACTCTACATAAAAACCATCCTCGTAGTTACTTCAAGGAATATAATAAAAAAAGAATTATCGAAATCGGTTCAGCCGTTCTCGAGTTATGCGCTTACCAACACATTTTGCGATTCATTTTTATATATAAGACTAGCAGTCCGCCCCGGCTTCGCCCGTGGTACATATTCACGTTTTCTCTACATAAGAACCATCCTCGAACTTCAAGGAATATTATAAAAAAAGAATTAACGAAATCGGTTAATCCGTTCTCAAGTTATGCGCTTACCAACACATTTTGGGATTCATTTTTATATTATACTAGCGGTCCGCCCCGGCTTCGCCCGTGGTACATATTTACGTTTTCTCTACATAAAAACCATCCTCGTACTTCAAGGAATATAATAAAAAAAGAATTATCTAAATCGGTTCAGCCGTTCTCGAGTTATGCGCTTACCAACACATTTTGCGATTCATTTTTATATATAAGATAAAGATATACACTACTCTGATCACTATGTCGAATGTTTGTAGTGGGTGTCGAAATCTTATTAAAGGTACTCTCTTCCTTAAGATGCTCCACAATCCTATATAAGTTACTCTATGATGCTCCACCACCGCGTTGCTATGAACTGTATTTATCAAAGAAATACTCGAACAATTAGAGCATAAAGGAGAATGACCACGGGTGGTATCGGTAAAATTTTAGTTGTGCCACGTATTCGTGATATTGTTAATTCCTATTTGTATTTATAATGATCATATGTATCAATATTAAGTCTTAATTATACCGGATAAATTGAAATAATAGTAAAAGTTATTCTTTTGAAACATGTATGACCACGTATGGAATCGGTAAAATACTAGTTGTGTCACGTGTTCGTGATATTGTTAATTCCTATTTGTATTTATAATGATCATATTTATCACTATTAAGTCGTAATTATACCGAATAAATAGAAATAAAAGTAAAAGTTTCTGTTTTGACACATTATATCTATCTCTCTTGCAAGCGTCCTGCGTCATATGTCATAGTTTTTTTTTTTTTTTTTAATCTTTTTTATTAAGGGATTTTAGTCCTAAAGGACGATGCCAATCCCATCGTACCTTATATACAAATATTTAACACTTCAGAAACTATCTTAACTATATTTTAAATTTAAATTTGAATAGCATTCTAGCTGCATCAGAGTGTGGTGCAGCTAGGATGCTATGATATGCACCGACATTCAAAACATTTATTTTAAAATTTGTCAATAAGTCTTTTCTTTTGACATCATTCCGGACACACTCCATGAGGAAGTGTTGGATATCGTCATATTTATGACAAAATTCGCAGTTGGGCGAGTCAGCTTTTTTCAGGAGATAAGCAAAACTTCCGCACGGTACGTGTCCGGAACGAAGTCGAAAAGCGGTTACAGTTTCGCATCTATTAAACTTATTGCTATAAAACCATGGTATGTGAAGAGGCTCACATTGTATGCTCTTGTACCAAATGCCCTTTAGTCTTGACCTTTCATTAAAATACTCTTTGAACCTATTTAAACACTTAAATTTGAATTTTGTTAGAACTTCCGAATAATTTGGTAAGTAATCGATTTCTTCTCCATCTAAAATAGCCGTTTTTGCTAGCCTGTCAACCTCTTCGTTACCACTCAGACCGATATGGGAAGGAATCCATTGCAGTGCCAAAGTAACATTGGAGTTATTAAAATTATTAATTTGTTCTATTATTTTGTATGCTATCGGGAAACCTCTCTTACCGGACACACAACGTTTAAGATGATGAAGGGCACTTTGACTGTCTGTGAGAATAACTATTCTTTGGGCATTTATATCAGCGGCATAGATTAAAGCCTTAGACACTGCAAGTAATTCCGCTGACATTATGGAAATGTAACTATTATTAATTTTATATTTATAGGAGTATTTTCTATTGGGGTCCCAAAAAGCAAAACCAAGGCCATTTACAGTTTTAGATCCATCAGAATAAATACAATTGTAACCGATGAATTTATTGTGGAGTTCATTCAAAATATCTAGTTTTATCTGTTGATCAAGATATTGAGACTTTGGACCATTTATACAATCTAAGTTAGTAAAAATGTTATTTTGTAAATTAATATTGGACACCCATGTGTCTAGAGTAAACGTATGGAGTAAATCAGATGTTGAGACCGGGTCTTCACGAGTATCCTTATAGCAGGTTGCAAGCAATGGTTTCTTTTTATGATTCCAATAGCTTCTATCACATAGATTATACAGTTCACTTAATAGTGCATTATTAATATTGCTATTCCAAGAGTGTGTTTTTAAACAGAACTTATAAGCTAAATACAATCTTCTTACACTCATCGGTGGAATGCTCAGCTCGCATTCCATAACATGAATAGGAGTGGTCTTTAAAAAGCCACCAATAATTCTCAGTGCCTGGTTTTGCAGTCTATCAATCTTAGATAGGTGGCAATTGGCTGCATTATCGTATATGTAGCTGCCATAATCTAAACGGCTTCTTATAATCGCAAAATAAATCCTACGTAGGTGAATGGGATGTAGACCCCAATTGGACCCAGCTAATACTTTGAAACAATTCAAAAACTTCAAAGCTTTTGCACAACACTCATTTATGTGTTTTCCCCACCTAAGAGATCTGTCTAACCAAAAGCCTAAGTATTTAAAACAATCAACGGGGCTTAATAAAGAATTATTAATATAAATTTGGACCTGTTGCATTCTACGGGCTCTACTAAACACACAGTACCTAGACTTTGTACCGGATAATTCCAAACCCAGTTGTTCCACCAATCTAACAAAACTATTAAGTGCTTCTTGCATGTTTAAAACACTAACTTCAAGTTTCCTTTGCTTTTCAAAAATTACGAAATCATCAGCGTATTGACATATAAATACTTGATTGATATGCTGACAAACACTAGTAGTTACAATATTAAATAATAAAGGCGATAAAGGGTCACCTTGAGGAATACCTTTATTTGTCGACCGTATCAAAAATTTATCCTCATCATCACACTGGATTTGAAGGTGTCTTAACCGCAAAAACTCCCATAAATATGTGCATAACCTTATGCCCACCTTTAGTTCATCCAAAATACTAATTACTCTAGAAACCAGTACATTGTTATAAGCACCTTCAATGTCTAAGAAACATGCAAGTGTTGGAGTATTGTAGGTAAAGCCTATTTGAATGCTTGAGACAAGGCGGACTAGACAATCCAAGCTAGATTGACCTCTCCTAAATCCGACCGTATTACGAGATAATATGTTGTGATGTTCGACATACCATTCGAGTCGTCTACATAACATTAAATGAAAGGTCTTACACAAACATGACATAAGGGCAATCGGACGAAGTTTTGAATGTCCGTTGGAACTATTTTTTGGAATGGGCAATATATTTATATTTCTCCATTGAGCAGGAACACAGCCATAGGTATAAATTAAATTATAAAGATTTAGTAAGAAACGTTTACCGCTTTCTGGAAGATTATATATCATACTATAATAAATACCATCCAAACCAGGAGAAGTATCTTGCTTTTTTAAGCAGTTTACCATCTCATGCATAGCAAAATGGTCATCAAGTTTGGTGCTAGATGTACCAAAAGTAGGTGGAGGTTCAGATACGAAGTCAGGTGTTAAAGTGGACAATAATTCTTCTTTGGCTTTGTCGGAGGCATAAGATTTCGCTTGACTAAAACCTTTAATCCACCTCATTTTACGCCACATGTCTGAGAGACTTGTATTTTCGTCTATACTACTACAGAAACTACGAAAGCTTTGAGATTTAGCTTGCCTTATTAACCGTTGACCCTCTGCTATTTTTAAGTTAAGTTTTGACAGATTCTGTGGAGTGGGATTCCTTCTAAAGCATTTAAGCGCAAGACGTCGTTCAGCTATTACCTTAGAGAGTTCTTGATTCCAATATACTTTAGGTACGAATATACGGTTAGAATTGATACACTTTTTTTTGTAAGGAATACTTTTGTCTGCTATATCGTTAATTATATTTAAAAAATGGTCATACATATCTTGAACGTGGTTAAAATTTCTGCTAATTTGTGAGAATAACCTATCTGCTATGTTTGAGTATTCTGTCCAATCAGCCAGTTTTAAATTTCTTTTCGCTATAAATTTTAGGCTTTCCTGATATTTAGCACAAATCCTAACAATTAAGTGATCGCTTCCAAGGTTCTCATTGGTCACATTCCATTCGGCATTTACCGCAATATCAGTAGAACAGAAGGATATATCTGGTGAAGTTTCCTGGATACTACCATTAACAAGCTTCACTCTTGTAGGGTCACCATTGTTAAGTGAAATGAAGCCAAACTCAAGAGAGCTATCAAAAAGTTGGCTACCCCGAGGATCGATCCTATTTGACCAGTTACTATGGTGACCATTAAAATCTCCTAGTATCAAAGTTTTCCTAGAGAAAAGAGAAAAGACATCATCCCAATCTACTTGGGACGTTCGCACAGATGATGGACAGTATATGGAAATAACATGCTGCAAATACTTACAATTTAATATGTTGATACCTACAATCTCAATGCCAGCATTACGCAGTTGAATAGAAGATCTTGAAGCTTTCAGCGACTTGTGGCAAATGATTGCAACGCCTCCATAACCATCCGACCTATCTTCTCGGAAAATACTATAACCTGATAGATTTAAAACTGATTCCGAATTAAGCCACGTCTCACTAATAACTGCTATATGAGTTTTCTCTCTGTTAAGAAGCGCTTCAAAATTTAACAATTTTGATTCCAGGCTCTGAGCATTCCACTGAAGAACGTTTAACTTAAAACTATAACTATTAGCCATTACTTATGTTGTTAAAAAATAATTGTAATAAATTCCCTTCCTTAAATATATCACACAAGAAAGAAGTAAGCTCGTCGACAACCAACCGTATGCACAGATAAATTTTTTCATTAAAATCCTTTCTGGACAGTATTATTTGCTTTATCTTATTCAAAAATGCTGTGAATGTTCTCTCTTTTCTCTTTCCTTTACCTTCTGATACCGGTTCTCTTCCATCGTTACACTCGAGTACTTCGTCCCTTTCTATTATGTCTTCTGTAAATATTTTTCCTTTTGATTTGTTTCTTTTTTTCCGAAATGATGTCATGCCACTAATTTCTGAGGTCATTTCATTATCTATGTTGTTTTCTAAATCTTCATCTTCCATTACTTCACTTGTAGTCCTGTTCTTACCCTGGATGACTATGTCTCTATAAGAAGGGGTGCCAACCTTAGCATCATTATTTTCTCGTGAATCTATATAAGTTGATGAGTCGTTGTTGTTGTCGAGCCTAGATTGAATATTGCTTTCAAGGTAAAGAGATAAGCCCTTGCTGTAGGTGCAGTTATTTTCACTCATAATTCTTTTAATTCGCTTTTCCTTAATAAAAACTGGACAATTTTTGTCCAGAGCCATATGTTCCCCTTTGCAATTTATGCACCAAAACCTTTTAGTCTCACAATTTTCGTGCCTTTGGCCACATTTTGGACAAATGATCTTTCTACTTGGACAAAACTTTTTTGCATGACCAAATTTCCAACAACCTGCACATTGTGTGACAGGAAAGATGTAACGTTCAACCTTAAACGGACACCCGTAAACATGTACGTACGAGGGTAAGGACGAACTTTTAAAACCAAGACGGACCACGGTACTGTCTACCCACTGGCCGTCGCTTGTCAAGCGCTTTAACCTTCTCATTGAGACAATCTCATATTCACATGCGGACTCTTGAAGTATTTCCTTCTCTTCAATATCTAAATCTATATCTCTCACAATACCATAAGAAATATTCACTTCATCCATATTTTGACACCGATAATTATTCTCATTAAATCTCTTGCACTTCAACAGTTTGCTCGCATCTTCCTTGTTTTTGAATGTAATTATTACTTTATACGGACTTCTATACTTAATTGATATTATATTTCCAATATTTTCCACGCTTAAGAGCTTTGCCAAACCAAATTGTTTAGGTAACAATTCCATAGAGGATAAACGGACCCGAACACCTTCAATAGCTTCATCATCTCTTGTTTTCATATTTGTTGTTTCATCATTTTGATCGGACGAACTGCGCAATAATCTTTTGGGCTTTCTTTTAACGGCTATAAATCCCTCATCATCATTTATAATCTCTTCCTCGCTATCTGACCTGTGTCTTTTTTCTGGACCCATGGGCATGTCAATTATCACTTCCTTTTCTTTCTGTTTCTCTTCATTCATCCCTTCTGATTTTTCAGAGCCAACACTCATAGATCGATTGAAACTAGCCATAATCCAAAGTCAAAATAAAAATTGACATGAGGGTAGAATTAAAATAAAACGCCGCTAACGCTCACGAAATACGAAACTGGGCAACTGACGTGCGTCTTATGCCGTCGCTCGCGCGCAACTGATGTCATAGTTGAATGAATGTGTTCGACGCATTGTTCGACGTTATTTATTTTGAATTATAATGTTTATTACGATTTACTTTTCACATTTGTCTTGTAAATTAAAATATTACCTATGTAATAAATGTAAAACTTAACGTTCATCGTTAGTATAAACTCGATAAAGTATTTTTTTGAAGCGTTGAATAAAACTATTGTTTTATTTTTATTGTCGTGAACTGCGGCTTATTTACATAAAAACTTTAATCGTTTCTAAAAGTACTAACATCAAGCTTTAAATTGAGCTATATTTCATCTTGACACAATAAGTTTGATTGCGATACCAAGTGCCATAGTCAGGGCGTTTGTCCACTACAAGGAATTTTACGGTCCGGCATTCCGATTTTTTACGGTCCGGTATGGCACGCCATTACCTAATCTATATACTAGCTTGTGCACTATACGTAATTTTACTGTCCGACATTTTACTTTTCCCTATTCCGGATGGTTTTTTGTGTCTACGAGTAGCTGTAGGTATAATTGTTTTCGAATGCCCACTTGCTTGGATTTTACTGTTTTTACTGCATATGCCAATTGAAAGCAAGCTCTTGTTTTACTTTCTTTTAGCTGGCAATGAGATTTGAGAAGTCGGTATTGTTATTTTATATACATTGACCAAGCATTGACCTATAATTATTATCTAAGTAAGTGTTGGTAAGTTAAAGTTCAAGTGGGAATAGCTTTAGCTCCTCGTCACCGATTAAAATAAATAAGTGAAACACGCATTTTAAATCTCTTACGGAACTTTACTTTTTATTATGACGAAGTACATAATATAATATTTCACCTTCTATATTTTTTACTCGTTTCTTATAAAATGCAAAAACAATCATTTATGATAGCATTATACCGCCAAACTTCCTTGAACTGTACCGCACTGATCCGAGTAAAGACGGACAGGTGCACAAGCAATTCATCGGTTTTTTCATGCCACACCGGACCGTAAAAAATCGGAATGCCGGACAGTAAAATTCCTTGTAGTGCACAAGCGCCCTCAGTTGGGCAATCTCCTTTCAATGTAAGACGTATAAGTGCCGGTAGCTGTGTTGACTGAGTCTCGTACTTTAAAATCGATAGATGCTGGTTCAAATCATCGCTGTTCATCCACATTTTTTTTTCTTTTCCCGTATTTTAAGGGTCATATAAATAATACTGTTTACAAGAGAATACTTAAGAAGAAAAAAGAAAAGACATTTTTTTTAACAGAAAATAAAGAATATATATAATATACACTACTCTGATCACTATGTTGAATGTTTGTAGTGGGTGTCGAAATCTTATTAAAGGTACTCACTTCCTTAAGATGCTCCACCACCGCGTTGCTATGAACTGTATTTACTATTTATCAAAGAAATACTCGAACAATTAGAGCATAAATTTCAATGTAAGACGTATAAGTGCCTGTAGCTGTGTTGACTGAGTCTCGTACTTTAAAATCGATAGATGCTGGTTCAAATCATCGCTGTACATCCACATTTTTTTTTCTTTTCCCGTATTTTATGGTCATATAAATAATACTGTTAACAAGGGAATACTTAAGAAGAAAAAAGATATAGACATTTTTTTAACAGAAAATAAAGAATATATATAATATAATTATATTATATACACTACTCTGATCACTATGTCGAATGTTTGTAGTGGGTGTCGAAATCGTAATAGAGGTACTCACTTCCTTAGATGCTCCCTAAAAACTAAAATAATAATTCAAAAACACCGGAGTTTTTAAAACAACGCCCTCTAGATGTAATAATTGAAAATCGATAGTTTGCTGTTTCCTTAGTTCTAAAATTGGTCACTAGGTGGCGCTTTTAAAACTACAAATTAAATAATAAGCTCAAATGAGAGCGCCATCTAGCAATAAGCTGAAATTACGGGGTACGATCTCTAGTATGACAATCATCAGTCCTCTTTAGATTCTATTAGTCCATGATATAACTGAGTTTATATTATTAAATATTTTACAATGAAGCATTCTGTAATAATTACAATTAATGTAAAATTTACAAGTTCTGGCCAAATATAAAAATTCATAAAGAATATATAGTAATCACCTATATATATTTATATATTTATTTATAAGCAAAAAATGTTTTTTTACAGGGTTCAAATACATGGATACCTACCCTACTTTATAAGTAATTTAAACTAATTTGAGATTCAAAGATGAAAACCATACAAAACATAAAAACCTACCTTCATAGCATAACAAGTCTGCTCAGTCTTGTGCAGTACTAACATAATACTAGAACCTAGGACACCTAGGACTCTATACATTCCTAATTCTTCATAGGGACGTTTTAGCATTGATAACGGGATTGGGCTGTGAATCGGTTTCGGCATATCGCTATCTCGCTCTGGTAACAGCTGTGGGAAAGAGACGGATGTATGTTAGATTTTTTTAATAGAAAAAAAATATGCATACATTTTTTTAATTTGTGTGATTATTTTTCCGACCCAAATATCGACCAATAGAATTGCACCATTCGACGTCACGTGGTACAACCTACATGGTATTATACTGATAATTTTTTGAAAATTTTCTCTGGTCGTTGACGTCAAACTGACAGGTTGAATTCAATTGTGAAATTATTGGCCGACATTTGGGACGGAAAAATAATCCCCCGAATACCACACGAGCTTCAAAATTATCTGGCATTTCCCTCAAGGTTCCCTGCAAACAAAATATAAAGTCGTCAAGTTTTTCAGGAAAAATCACTCGCGCTTCGCGCTCGTGATTTTTTAACCTAATAAACTTGACTCCTTCATTTGTTTGCAACGAACCTATCGGAAAATACCCGATAATTTTGAAGCTCTTGTGGTATTATAAGTGAAAATATAAAGTGAATATTTTTCAAATCTTGCCTCGCAAGCACGCTCAAAAATTGTCCAAAGCAAAACTCTGCTTACGCATCTGTTAGGCAGAGTTTTATAATGAGCGATACAGTAGATTTTGAACATTACAGTCAATTGCAAATGAAATATTTTAAGCAACACTGAACGTTTTGAGAAGGTCAAATGGTGTTTAGCCTTTTTCAGTAACCAAAGTCGAATCTAAATATACATGCTATTATATTTAATTTTTGTTCTTTCTCATTAGAATGATCTAATAGAAAGATATTTTACTAATCTATAGTTTTTAGAAAAACGTAAATACCTTATTGATAAGATATATTTCCTAGAATTGAGCAACAAATTATTAATGCATAACTTATAGACTTGATTAGTTTTTATAAATTTTAAATTAAAATTTTCACTCACACTTTGCTCTGTCCCACTGAGATGTTTCTTATATATTTCTTCAGCATACGAAAGATATTTGCTCGTTTTATTTTTTATCAAAGCTCGTCTTTGTGGATCTGTGTCCGCTAGAAAAATATAAATAAATATATATGTAGTTAAATATTCTTTTCCAATTTTTATTATAGGTAGAACAGTTTTAACTTTTATAAGGTCTGTGTTTTAATCACCAACACAACGATGTAAGTAAAAAATATTATCCATAAAAACAATGAAAAACAGTTGTTTTCTAGTCAAATATGTAGTAAATAGTATACTGAAGATTTCCGCTCTTGTATATTTTGCTAATCATATTTATTTATACGGTTTTTATCACAGTAGTTCCTTGTAGCATACTAAAAACATTTATTTCTTAAATAAACTTACATGAATAATCACTCTCTTTATACGAATATAGGTAGATAAAATCCATTTCTAACAAAAATCACTCTATTACTAACTAAGAACCTCTTTGGAAATGTATACTTTTACATTCATATTTTGAACAAACTTTATTATACTTAATTAAAGTAGTTATTTCTTTGTTAGAATACTATATTCTTATTTAATTATTATTCTTTATCACAAACATTAATTTATATATATTTATGCCTATATTTACACTGAACACTCATATACTTTTTAAATATATCTCACTATAAACACATTTCAATAATTTAATATATAAGATATCACACAAACAATCATAGAGGTGATTGGATCAATACTGAGTCATTTGCTATCGATAACTTATCAACACTTAATGTTACAAGGCAACCTAGTTATATGCCTATTTATAGATATAAACATCTAATTTTAAGAACCGGCGATGTAAAGATAAATTATTTTAGAATATCAAAAATAAACTTACAATTTTTTTTAGAATTGAAATGCTTTAAAGATGAGAAAATTTTAAAGTATATAAAAATTGTAACACTAGGCGGAATTCAGTGAAATTTCTTTAGGTGCGTTGAGAGTAAAATTTCAAGCTTGTTCATGGTAATAACGTTACGTCATGGAGTAAGGCGACAATTTTGGTATCTTTGAATCTTGCCAAAGAAGTTTCACTTCTGACACGTGTGCTCGGCACACACGCTCTTTTTTTACCACTTTACTAAATTTTAATACACCTAAAATAATTGAATATAAATCAAAGAAATCATAAATGTCCTTCTCAGATAAACTAGTGGAATTCATAAAGCATATTAATATTGATGTTATTAATGTAGTTATAAGCAATAATCGTTTCGATCATTAAATACGATTGAGTTCATTAGTATTTTGTAATACATTACTTGGTGATAAGATAATCGATTTAACATAACTATTTATTGTACTTAACTATTTAGTACTTACGAATATAAGGAAAATAATTGAGTAAAATCTGTGTTTTGAATTTATAGATATACTAGCGTTCCGCCCCGGCTTCGTCCGAGGTACGATTTTTCTACATAAAAACCATCCGTATCAATCATCAATATTATAAATAAGAACGAAATCGGTTCAGCCGTTCTCGAGTTATACGCTTGCCAACACATTTTGCGATTTATTTTTATACATATAATAGATTTTAGTGTTTCATTTTGTGTTGCATTATGCTTTTGTATACTATAATTATATTACTATACTAGCTTTCCACCCGGACCCGCGGCATCGCCCGCGCAGTTAAAGAAAAAACCCGCATAGTTCCCGTTCCCGTGATGAAACCTATTTCCGGGATAAAACCTATCCTATGTCCTTTCTCGGGTATCAAAATATCTCTATACTTACCAAATTTCATGCAAATTGGTTCAGTAGTTAAGGCGTGATTGAGTAACAGACAGACAGACAGAGTTACTTTCGCATTTATAATATTATAGTATGGATTCTTTAGTTATGGGAGCAACAGCAGCAGCAGTGACGAAAATACAAATCGTCTACTAGTTCGTAAAGAAAATAAAATAGTACCTATGTGTTTAAAAATAAATTTTTAGAACTTTTCAGTTATCTTTTTCCTAATTTAACTTAAAATATGTTACCAAATATTACTACAATGTGTTCTGCTACGCTTTTCAATGGCATAATATTGTTGCATGTATGAGAAATGAAAACAAAATTAGATAAAATGAATTGGTGAAGCAGTTTTACATTAGTGAAGACTATTTTGAGTTTTTAATGCGCAAAAAAACTGCTATTATTTGTTTTATATTTCAACTATAGTAGTATGTAGGTACTTACAACTGTTCTGTTAAAATATTTTCTTTTTCTAAAATAATTATTAATACTTACACTGCACACCGATAAGCATTTTCTCGATCCCCGACTTATAACACTCGAAAGACCGTTGAAAATCACCAACATCCTCGCATCTTGCCGCCAAATTCAACAAATAACCCGCTTCGAAAACATAACTATCCTCCGTCCTTGTCTTACACTCGACGTTAGACAGAGACAGCATGCTGTACGAACTCCGCCGGGAATTCCCGATCGAAGCCGAATCGAAACTTCTAGAATCCAATTGTGACGTTGTTAACTTTTGATTATTCAAATTAATCGAATCAACTTCATCCGAATTAATATTTCTCGGCATTGTGTGATAATCGTCAAATTTCGAAGTCGATGGCGCGTCAAAATTAATTAAATCTGGTAAAACATTCTTTTTGACGAACGATTTACTTTTTTTTATCGTCATTTTATTTAATTCTTCATATAAATCGCTGCTAATGCTATCTAGAGAGTCTAGAGATTCGAAGCTATTAGTGTTAGATTTTTGTAATATTGGTGATTGTCGTATTTCTATGTCTGCCGCTTCATATATTGGTATTTGGGAAATGTCCATCTGTGTGTTTGAGTTTATCGGACTTGCGTTTGTTGAGTTCATGTTTTGAGCTAAAATTGAAAAAAAAAATTAGTTTAGGTTATTATTGAATAAGGAAAGTTTGATAAAATCTTAATATTATGTAAAGTACATATTAAACAGCACAATACAGGTTTTACAGACATTATTCTACAGAAATCATTCATACTTCTCTTTTTCTATATTATAATCTGTTATAATAGGTACTATAAAGCTTTTCAGTTATTAAGTATGTAAATAAATTGAAATCCAACCAAGCCATTCTCATTTAAATCTATTCAGCTATCCTTAACTATTTTTAATATTCATATTGACTGACTATTTATGTATTAATTATAATTATATATTGTAAAAACATAACAAAATAATACTAAAATGAGGCAGTGTTTCAAAAAGGGCATATTTTGCATAAAAGGCGGCCTTATTGCTGAACAGCGATCTCTACCATGCAACAACGTCATCTTACTTATTAATAAAAAATCTCACTCTCAGGGCTTCTAGAATCATCGTCTGATGTCTGATATTCCAAAGGTGGTGTGTCTTCTACGGGCAAGTGTAGCGATGATCTGATTGCGTTTATCACTCCTTTGGGTTCCGGGTCTGGGTAGCCAGACTGAAAAACATATTTATAATATTGGTCAAAATCGTCAATAATCACTATCACTACATAGTATAAAACAAAGTCGCTTTCTCTGTCCCTATGTCCCTTTGTACGCTTAAATCTTTGAAACTACGCAACGGATTTTGATGCGGTTTTTTTTTAATAGATAGAGTGATTCAAGAGGAAGGTTTATACTTTATATGTATAATAACATCCATTAAATAGTGGAGAAGTACTGTTATTTTTGAGGTTTCTAATGTGATGTCGTAAATAGTTACATTTTTTCCGCTTACATTGCAAACGCATGCTGAACCCTACGAGGTTTATCAAAATATTGTACTAAGTATTATACAGTATACACATTGAAAAGTTCAACAGACACGTCCGCGATGGTATATGTCTATCTCTTATGGATAAGTGATAACCCACAATAACTTTTTGAAGTGAAAACTTCTTTAGCGGCGTTGGGTATAAAATCTTAAACTCGCGTCAGGACACGTCGCCTGATCGAAAAAGCGTAAGACGGATTTTTTTTTTAGCCCTTATATTCCATGCGTAAGGATACCATTCCAAAATATCAAACATGCTGAACGTTAATAATCAAGTTTTCACTGCCGGCACTCCCGGAGTGCAACCCGGCTTTTTTTTTTTAGAAGGGGGTGTATGTAGTGTGTGTAATGTGTTATTATTCGCAGTAATCGAATATCGTAAATCCAGCGGTTTGTGGCGCGGCGAATGGCGACACTCCTGCGAGAGCCAGTCGCCTGCCACTCGCCTTCCTAAGTGTAATAAAGTATAAATTTATAAATGTAATAAAGTAGTTCAGCATATCCGGTATTTAATTTGAAGACCCCAGACTCTGTACACTAAATATCGATCGATCAATCGATCGATCGATCAATCAATCAATAATCGATCAATCAATAATCGATCGATCGATCAATCAATCAATCAATAATCATTCAATCAATCAAACAATCGATCAATCAATCGATCAATCATTCGTTCAATCAATAATCGATCAATCAATAATTGATCAATCGATCAATCGATATATCGATCGATCAATCGATCGATAGATCAATCAATAATCGATCAATCAATAATTGATCAATCGATCATTCAATCAATCAATCATTCGATCGATCGATCAATCAATCAATCGATATATCGATCGATCAATCGATCGATCGATATATCGATTGATCGATTATTGATTGATTGATCGATCGATCGATTATTGATCGATTATTGATTGATCGATTATTGATTGACCGATTATTGACTGATCGATTGATTGATCGATTATGGATTGATCGATCGATTGATATATCGATTGATCAATTATTGATTGATCGATTATTGATTGATCGATTATTGATTGATCGATTATTGATTGATCGATTATTGATTGATTGATCGATCGATCGATTATTGATTGATCGATTATCGATTGATCGATTATCGATTGATCGATAATTGATTGATTGATTATTGATTGACCGATTATTGATTGATCTATTATCGATTGATCGATTATTGATTGAGCGATCAATCAATCAATAATCGATCAATCAATAATCGATCAATCAATAATCAATCAATCAATAATCGATCAATCAATAATTGATCAATCGATATATCGATCGATCAATTGATCAATCGATCGATCGATCAATTAATAATCGATCAATCAATAATCGATCAATCAATAATCGATCAATCAATAATCGATCAATCAATAATCGATCAATCAATAATCGATCAATCAATAATTGATCAATCGATATATCGATCGATCGATCAATCAATAATCGATCAATCAATCGATCAATCATTCGATCAACCAATAATCGATCAATCAATAATCGGTCAATCAATAATCGATCAATCAATAATCGATAATCGATCAATCAATAATCGGTCAATCAATAATCGATCAATCAATAATCGATCAATCGATCAATCAATAATCGATCGATCGATCAATCAATCAATAATCGATCAATCAATAATGGATCAATCAATAATCGATCAATCAATAATCGATCAATCAATAATTGATCAATCGATATATCGATCGATCGATCAATCAATAATCGATCAATCAATCGATCAATCATTCGATCAATCAATAATCGGTCAATCAATAATCGATCAATCAATAATCGATCAATCGATAATCGATCAATCAATAATCGGTCAATCAAAAATCGATCAATCAATTATCGATCAATCGATAATCGATCAATCGATAATCGATCAATCAATAATCGATCGATCGATCAATCAATCAATAATCGATCAATCAATAATTGATCAATCGATATATCGATCGATCGATCAATCAATCGATCAATCAATAATCGGTCAATCAATAATCGATCAATCAATAATCGATCAATCGATAATCGATCAATCAATAATTGATCAATCGATATATCGATCGATCGATCAATCAATAATCGATCAATCAATAATTGATCAATCGATATATCGATCGATCGATCAATCAATCAATTATCGATCAATCAATAATCGGTCAATCAATAATCGATCAATCAATAATTGATCAATCGATATATCGATCGATCGATCAATCAATAATCGATCAATCAATAATCGAAATAACGATCAATCAATAATCGATCAATCAATAATCGATCAATCAATAATCGATCAATCGATAATCGATCAATCGATAATCGATCGAACGATCAATCAATCAATAAAAGATCAATCAATAATCGATCAATCAATAATCGATCAAAAGATATATCGATCGATCGATCAATCAATCAATAATCGATCAATCGATAATCGATCAATCAATAATCGGTCAATCATTCGATCAACCAATAATCGATCAATCAATAATCGGTCAATCAATAATCGATCAATCGATAATCGATCGATCGATCAATCAATCAATCAATAATCGATCAATCAATAATCGATCAATCAATAATCGATCAATCAATAATCGATCAATCGATAATCGATCGATCAATCAATCAATCAATAATCGATCAATCAATAATCGATCAATCAATAATCGATCAATCAATAATCGATCAATCAATAATTGATCAATCGATATATCGATCGATCGATCAATCAATAATCGATCAATCAATCGATCAATCATTCGATCAACCAATAATCGATCAATCAATAATCGGTCAATCAATAATCGATCAATCAATAATCGATCAATCGATAATCGATCAATCAATAATCGGTCAATCAATAATCGATCAATCAATTATCGATCAATCGATAATCGATCAATCGATAATCGATCAATCAATAATCGATCGATCGATCAATCAATCAATAATCGATCAATCAATAATCGATCAATCAATAATTGATCAATCGATATATCGATCGATCGATCAATCAATAATCGATCAATCAATCGATCAATCAATAATCGGTCAATCAATAATCGATCAATCAATAATCGATCAATCGATAATCGATCAATCAATAATTGATCAATCGATATATCGATCGATCGATCAATCAATAATCGATCAATCAATAATTGATCAATCGATATATCGATCGATCGATCAATCAATCAATTATCGATCAATCAATAATCGGTCAATCAATAATCGATCAATCAATAATTGATCAATCGATCGATCGATCAATCAATAATCGATCAATCAATAATCGAAATAACGATCAATCAATAATCGATCAATCAATAATCGATCAATCAATAATCGATCAATCGATAATCGATCAATCGATAATCGATCGATCGATCAATCAATAATAGATCAATCAATAATCGATCAATCGATATATCGATCGATCGATCGATCAATCAATAATCGATCAAAAGATATATCGATCGATCGATCAATCAATCAATAATCGATCAATCAATAATCGATCAATCGATAATCGATCAATCAATAATCGGTCAATCATTCGATCAACCAATAATCGATCAATCAATAATCGGTCAATCAATAATCGATCAATCGATAATCGATCAATCAATAATCGATCAATCAATAATCGATCGATCGATCAATCAATCAATCAATAATCGATCAATCAATAATCGATCAATCAATAATCGATCAATCAATAATCGATCAATCAATAATCGATCAATCAATAATTGATCAATCGATATATCGATCGATCGATCAATCAATAATCGATCAATCAATCGATAAATCAATAATCGGTCAATCAATAATCGATCAATCAATAATCGATCAATCGATCAATCAATAATCGATCGATCAATCAATCAATAATCGATCAATCAATAATCGATCAATCAATAATAGATCAATCAATAATCGATCAATCAATAATTGATCAATCGATATATCGATCGATCGATCAATCAATAATCGATCAATCAATAATTGATCAATCGATATATCGATCGATCAATTGATCAATCGATCGATCGATCAATCAATAATCGATCAATCAATAATCGAAATAATCGATCAATCGATATATCGAACGATCAATTGATCAATCGATCGATCGATCAATCAATCAATTATCGATCAATCAATAATCGGTCAATCAATTATCGATCAATCAATAATTGATCAATCGATATATCGATCGATCGATCAATCAATAATCGATCAATCAATAATCGATCAATCAATAATCGATCAATCAATAATTGATCAATCGATCAATAGATATATCGATCGATCAATCGATCGATCGATCAATCAATAATCGAAATAACGATCAATCAATAATCGATCAATCAATAATCGATCAATCGATAATCGATCAATCGATAATCGATCGATTGATCAATCAATCAATAATAGATCAATCAATAATCGATCAATCGATATATCGATCGATCAATCAATAATCGATCAATAGATATATCGATCGATCGATCAATCAATCAATAATCGATCAATCAATAATCGATCAATCGATATATCGATCGATCTATCAATCAATGGATCAATCATTCGATCAATCAATAATCGATCAATCGATCAATCAATAATCGATCGATCGATCAATCAATCAATCAATAATCGATCAATCAAAAATTGATCAATCGATATATCGATCGATCATTTCAATCGATTATTCAATCAATCAATCAATAATCGATCAATCAATAATCGATCAATCGATATATCGATCGATCGATCAATCAATCAATAAACGATCAATCAATAATCGGTCAATCAATAATCGATCAATCAATAATCGATCAATCGATATATCGATCGATCGATCAATAATCGATCAATCACTAATCGATCAATCAATAATTGATCAATCGATATATCGATCGATCAATCGATCGATCGATCAATCAATAATCGATCAATCAATAATCGAAATAACGATCAATCAATAATCGATCAATCAATCGATCAATCATTCGATCAACCAATAATCGATCAATCAATAATCGATCAATCAATAATCGGTCAATCAATAATCGATCAATCAATAATCGGTCAATCAATAATCGGTCAATCAATAATCGATCAATCAATAATTGAATATTTTTTTAACAAAAGTAATGAATTAGGTACTCAACAAATTAAACAAAAACAATATATTAAATTAATATTTACCTGTAGAAAGTTAACAAAATCTGTACTAGTGAATAACAATCGATGTTCCGCCACAAATTCTAATAAGTCCTTAATTGACTTTGCTCTATCTTCAATCACCTGTAAATGATAATGAACCATTACAATTACAATTGTAATTTAAATTGGACTAAAATTGCAAGTAAAATTATTAGAAATAAATTATTATAGTACTACTAGCGGCCCGCCCCGGCTTCGCCCGTGGTACATATGAAAAATAGATGTTGGCCGATTCTCAGACTTACCCGATATGCACAGAAAATTTCATGAGAATCGGTCCACCCGTTTCGGAGGAGTATGCAGACTAACATTGTGACACGAGAATTTTATATATAAGATGTTAACATTACTCTAGATAGGAACCACTAGATAGCTTTATACAAAGTACATACTTTAAAATTTTAAATATTATTGAAGTGAAACTTCTTGCGCGTTGAGAGTAACATTTCAAGGTCGCGCCAATACCATCATGGAGTAAAGCTACGATTTTGGTATCTTTGGCTCTTGCCAAAGAAGTTTCACTCCTGACACGTGCGCTCGGCACACACACTCTGTTTTATATGTATTCATGACGTCATAAAAACTATTTGTTACATAAATCTAATATATAAAATTCCCCTGTCACAATGTTAGTTACCATACTCCTCCGAAACGGCTGGACCGATTCTCATGAAATTTTGTGTGCATATCGGGTAGGTCTGAGAATCGGCTAACATCTATTTTTCATACCCTTAAGTGATAAGAGTAAGGTAGAACAACGTTTGCCGGGACAGCTAGTATATAAATAAAGATAATACAAACTTACTTCCTGTTGAAACCGTTTAAAGTAGCTGCTCTTAGCAAGCGTAGGAAAGGAGCCTCGTAAATGCAGTCCACTGTGCAACGCTTTCATAGATTTGTGCAACTGCTGAATGTCACTGTATCTCTTCCACACAGACACCACTGTGACGGCTTCAGGAGAATCCAGGGGAAATAACTGGAATGTATGTGTTACTTTATTAAGAACAACATTACACACAGTATACATTTTTTTGTTGCATAGGTAATTCAGAAAATTTTATCTGTATATGTATAATAATAAATTATCACAATAAAAACGTTTCTGTGTGAAATCAAATACAGATACAATTTTTTGAAGGATTTATTCAGCTTGGAAGTGCATATAATATGTGTTTTCACAGATGTCTTTTAGCAATTGTTTCTCATTTTATTTTAGTAATGACACATTGCAAGTTTTATAGGATTTTATAATTTTTAAAAACATAACTTGCATAATGCAATTATCTTTCAATACATGGTTGACACAGGTAGGTGTATCTTATTGCTGTAATTTAAGAAGTACAAACCAGACATCTATTCTAAGCTTATCTATCTATATTTGAAGTAATAACACTCTTATTATTATAGTTAGTGTTGCCGCTCGATAGTCCACTATCGATAGTCTATCGATTAACTATCGATAGTTGGGGAAAAGCAATAGTATCGATAGCACTATCGATACTATCGATAGTGTCGATACTATCGATAGTATCGATAGTCCTATAAGCGTAAATACTATCGACACATAGCAATACCATCGATAGTATCGATACTATCGAAGCTCAATATCGAACGAACTATCGATACTATCGATAGTGTCGATACTATCGAAGCTCAATATCGAACGAACTATCGATACTATCGATAGTGTCGATACTATCGATAATATCGTCTCATCGATAGTGACCTTTTTCTCGATAGTATTGCTTTATCAATAATATTATACTGGATGACAGAGAACTAGATGTTAGAACTAGATGTCTCTTTATTACAACGATTAAACCAAATACTAGTCTTAACTTTTAAACTGAGTCATAATATGGGTCGGTGGCACTGACTGACCCATTATACCAAGAAATCGTGAACAATACTATTGCACAATTTACTACTATCGATAGCTCAAAACTATCGATAGTATCAGTACTATCGATAGTATCGATTGTAGTTGCAATATTCAGTAGCAATAGTATCGATACTATCGACAGTATCGATAGTATAGCAACTATTGGCAATCAATACTATCGATTTTATCGATACTATTGCAGTTCATCAATAGTATTCCATGATTAACGCTATCGATAGTATCGATAGTATCGATAATATCGATACTATCGATAGTGCTATCGATATTCTGACTTATTTTCAAGGTCAACTATCGATAGTCAAACTATCGATAGTTCGGCAACACTAATTATAGTTAACCACTTATAATATTATTACACAACTAGCGGTCCACCCCGGCTTCGCCCGTGGTACATATTTACGTTTTCTCTACATAAAAACCATCCTCGTACTTCAAGGAATATAATAAAAAAAGAATTATCGAAATCGTTTCAGCCGTTCTCGAGTTATGCGCTTACCAACACATTTTGCGATTCATTTTTATATATGACGAAAGAAGGGGCCCAAAGGCTATTTTTAAAAAGAGTGACGTCAGCAATTCCGACGTCACCATCATCAGAGCAGGCGCTCATACTCGAAGTAGAACGCCCGTAGGTATTTTACTGCCTTTTTAATCTACGTGGAAATTATAGAGAGAGCTCCGAGCGCTCCAACGGCCGGCGAGTGAATGTGCTCTGTGCCGTCGGGCGATCGCATTTAAAGTAAACCATGACTCACAAGAATTAGTTTGAGTGTTGCCACTCGAATTTTTACAATTAATTTTCATCATTTTTAACAAAGATTAATTATTTCGTTAATTTAATTATTTCATTAGTGGTTGATTAATGAATCAACCACTTATTTAAAAAGATCAAAGTAAACTTTAGCTAGTTATAATTATTTAGTAGTTTGAGGGTAGTCGTTTATCGTCGTTGCGCCGACACGGCCATACTGACAGGCGGTGCGCGCTCTGCACCAGCCTCGTTGTAAATGTCTCGTTGTAAAAGCAGGTCACTAATGCGCTGGACTGACCAAGTGAAATCTGCTATAGGAATTTGTGTATCAGACTGCACCAGACAGTCTAGTAACAGGTTCTCGGAGAGTCTCGAAGGTTCTCGTAGATTTCTCGGAGGTTCTTGAAGGTTCTCGTAGATTTTAAGTCTAACACGGCCATACTCACAATCGTACGTCCTCGTACGCCTTTTCTCGTATAACAGCACTACGTTAGTTCATCTTGGGATTTCAAAAACACACTGCCTCGGCCACACTGACCTTTCAGAATACTGAACACTCCACATGACAGAGACAGTCCGTTCGCGTATCATGTGATCAACACCTACTCATTTGTGATATAGGCAGATTCTCGAAGGTTCTCGTAGATTTCTCGGAGGTTCTCGTAGATTTATGCTTATCACAAAGAGAGGCGCAGCTCAAATAACACACACAATTCCTTCGATGAACTACACTCCCGTTACAATAATCCACGTAACAAACTTTTACTTTAAACAACGCACGAAAAAACACAAACGCCAGTATGCCGTTACAAAACTACGTAAACGTTTAACATTTAAAAAGAGAGCTTGAATTCTATCCAACTTCTGATGACGGAAGAAGGGGCCCAAAGGCTATTTTTAAAAAGAGTGACGTCAGCAATTCCGACGTCACCATCATCAGAGCAGGCGCTCATACTCGAAGTAGAACGCCCGTAGGTATTTTACTGCCTTTTTAATCTACGTGGAAATTATAGAGAGAGCTCCGAACGCTCCAACGGCCGGCGAGTGAATGTGCTCTGTGCCGTCGGGCGATCGCATTTAAAGTAAACCATGACTCACAAGAATTAGTTTGAGTGTTGCCACTCGAATTTTTACAATTAATTTTCATCATTTTTAACAAAGATTAATTATTTCGTTAATTTAATTATTTCATTAGTGGTTGATTAATGAATCAACCACTTATTTAAAAAGATCAAAGTAAACTTTAGCTAGTTATAATTATTTAGTAGTTTGAGGGTAGTCGTTTATCGTCGTTGCGCCGACATATATAAGAAGATTATATAGTCACAAGTAGTTACATTATTTATCTTTACACTGTTTAGTTGTTAGCAGTTACTAGCTCTGGCCTTGTCCAGTGATATTACTTCTAACAACACCTACTGTAACATAATATAGCAAAAAGAAACATATGATTTCATTAATAAATCATTAAAAAAAACAATATGTTACTCAGGAATAACATAACTTACCTCTGGTGTAGTTAATATTTTTATTTTAATTTTGTTTAACAGGTTGATATTACACAAATATTTCTATTTTTCCTTTAAAAAATATGAGTCAGAGTATAATACAATTATTTGAAACTTAAACAACTACTACTAAAAACAAATGAGTAACAAGGAAAGAGTTTTTGCTATGAGTGAATATATTGTGCAATCAACAAAGTTAGGAACTAATGTTTATGTATGAATTAACCTTACACAATACAGATTTAATAAACATGTGTTAAATTTCAACTAACAAGGAACCTAGGTAATCAGTACATTCTAAATACATAAATATAAACTAGCGATACTAAATTATATTACTTTGACCCTAATTCCCTGTTAATTATATATGTATGTATATACCTACTGCTTTCACTTCATGAATTCTCTCTTTACATGCTTATAATATGATATTTGATAAAATACATTAGAATACAGATCTTACAAGCTTAATATGACATACTTACAACAGATGTGATCTTATATAGAGTGAAACCATTCTTATGTTTCGCCGTCTCGTCGACTGAAAATCGCCGCACCCATTTATCTCTCATAGACATCATAAAACACACACAAATAACTTATAAAACTAAAGTTTATCTAATGTAGTACACGCCTTTTAAGTATCGAATGATTTGAAACTACATTATTAAGATGTATCATAAGAAAATAGGTAAAATTTATTGATTGTACACACTACACAAGCAATCGCATAATTTAATGTGTCAAATGTCAATGTCACGTTGAAAACACAGATGAAAATTGCGAATTCGACACATATTGATTCCTCACTTTTGGATCTCCTTCCCCCTGATGTTCCCCGTCCCACTAATTTTAAATGTTTATTGTGTTTGGTTCCCTCCTCATTTGTTAACGTTTTATCCAAATTTATCCACCTCAATAATCTTAAATTTTAATGCTTTGCTTTTGTATATGTCCTGTTTGGTTATCCAGGTAAGACTGATTCAACACTTGAACTGCTCAATCTCTTCCGTGATTTTTCCTCAGCACAGAGCTACAAGTTACTACATTATAACCGTAGTAATTGAAATAAACGATCAATTTTGATCTGTGCACACATGACACTTGACATTGGCAGAATCCGTCCTCTATGGGATTGGGAAGGCCATAAACAAAGAAGAAGAAGAAGAAGACACATATTGACAGTGACATGTTTACCAATATAAAATGCATTCATAGAACAAAAATATAAATTATTTGTATATAATTCGGTTATACATATACATAGAAATATATAATAATGCTCTATTATATCTATACTAGTATAGTTTGGATATTGTTTGCATTAAAAATAATTTTGATTATTTAGATTTCGCTTCGATATTTAATTACGCTTTATGTCAAAAGATGGCGTAAAAAGCAATCGGAACACAAAAACTTGTAAGTTATTTGAAATAATAAAAACCTTTTATAAATTATTTCTAGCTTCTGTATGTAAGTTATAATTTTTAAATCTACATTTTAATGCGTTATTTTAATTAATTTTACCAATAGAACAAATCATCAACCAAAACACCTGTAATTATGATACCCCCCTCCCTTTCACACAAACGAAAGGCGCGGGAGGCCGTGTCTTGTTATGAGCTCACGCCTCACGAGTCACGACTCACGATTCACGAGTCGCCAGTCGGAGTGCCAGTTTATTTCGTTAGTTGAGTGTCGTGTTTCTACGTCCTCGAACCGTCCATTGCAATATTAATACTTAACATGTGAAACAAATAAATTCTTAACGAAAAGTAAAAAAAATGTGCTTATAGTTGTGTATACAAAAACTATCGATATGGGTTCAAAAATCGAATACGTCGATTCGTCACATTTATACGCCACAAACTACGTCCGTAATTCGAAAGCTATTGGAGTGCTTTGGGCAATATTCACGATTTGCTACGCGATTATAAGCGTTGTTGCTTTTGTGACACCGGAATGGATTGGCGATCTTGAGACAGAGTATCCTAGAAAGTTTGGCCTGTGGCAGACATGTAGGGCGGACGAGGTCGTTGAAGATTGTAAAGGAAGACTGGACGATTTTATGTCGATAAATGGATTTGTTTTCAAAGTGACCACAGTGCTCGTTGCGGTGGCAGTGGCTTTGGCTCTGTTTACTATTTGTTCGCTGCTGTTGTTTTTCTTTTGTCAATCTACTACCGTGTTCCACATATGCGGCTGGTTACAACTTCTATCAGGTAAATATTAAACAGCTCTAATCATTCGTAAAGACAATAACAAATATCGACATTGATAGTCGAAGTGCACATCACTACTCTAGAACGCATACCTACATCTTAATATATGAAGCTTTTATTCAACTATAGGATTATGTAAAAACTAACAAGAATGTACATACCACATGGTGTACCTACCTACCTACTTTAATAAATAAATAAAGCCTTTATTAACAATCTCCCTACTTTAATAATGATAAGTAAATAATCGTTATTTTTAAACTTTATAAAAACATTGTTTAAAATTGAAAATTGCACCTATTATTTTTTGACCTTAAGTTCAGATCACAGCAATAATGCATATATTTATGTCATAATATTCTTTATTATTTAAAATGATTGCAAAATCTCACATTTTAATAATAGCTCTACTTCCGTCATTAGTTTCTTAATCCCCAGACTGTTTCTAGTAATAATTATATAATTAATGTGAGGTCACTAGTTAATAGTTCCTCATTATAAATCAGCAAAAGCTCTTAATTAGTCACCATTTCGTGTAACCTTTTTATTATTTTATTACCTATTATTATATGTGCCCCTCGGTTTTCCCGAATTGCGCTCCGGTTGGTCTTAGCGTGATGATAATACCTTTATAGGTAGGTAGTCTATATGAAATTAGCGCGTTCAAACAAACAAACAAACTCAGACTCTTCAGCTTTATAGGTAATACTAGCTGCTCCGCGCTCCTGCCCGTAGCGTGATGAAAGCCTATAACCTTCCTCGATAAATGGGCTATCTAACACCGAAAGAATTTTTCAAATCGGACCAGTAGTTCCCGAGATTAGTGCGTTCAAACAAACAAACAAACTCTTCAGCTTTATAATCTTATATATAAAATTCTCGTGTCACAATGTTAGTCTGCATACTCCTCCGAAACGGTTGGACCGATTCTCATGAAATTTTCTGTGCATATCGGGTAAGTCTGAGAATCGGCCAACATCTATTTTTCATGTGTACCACGGGCGAAGCCGGGGCGGACCGCTAGTATTAAGTATAGATTAGTATAGATAAAATGACCTTTCTCAAACAATTATTTACAAAACCGGTTAACTAAACGGTTTCCTATGAGTTTTTTGTTATTTATAATGGAGCAAAATATAAAGAAATAGTGGTAAAATACCGGTAAGGCAGGTGCAGTAACATCCTGCGTAAACGCAGGTGCTAGGCTTGCAAATTACAACAGATCCTTTGATTTCCGCTGACAGCGGATGTCTAAAACATATTACCTACTAGTTGTCTAGGTAGTTGTAGTTAACTACCTATAAATATTAGAATTTGTTTGGTTAATTTTCACGTAAATAAGATCGAATTTTAGTATTGAATCGGAAAATATTTTAAAATAGTAAGTTAGGTATCACCCTTATTACCAGTTCGGTTGCCAATATTATGTCAAAATATTTAACGATTCAACTATATAGTCCTATGTTTAAAACAATACGTAGGTATTCATTATCGTGCAGACACACCCTAAAACTTTCGTCAAATAAATGTAACTATCAAAAGCCTACAATGTAGGCAGTAGGCACCCTATAACTTTCGATACAAGATCATGTCATTGGTGCTAACACTAAGATCCGGCACACTGAAGCCTACAAACATGACCTCACTGTACCGCTATCTGACCGGAAAAAACTTACATACGGCACCGTCAATGATACGTTTCTTCTTTGAAAGGTAGCTTCTTCGAAATTGGGAATTAAACACGATTTAAAACGCGTTTTATTATGATATTGGGCATAATTGCGTTTAGAACTTGTACCAAATACCTATCACACCTAGTTCACACTAAAAGTTTTGCGTTTCTGGCCATCCATGTTTGAATTATTTATTGACGTGACAACGTCTTATAATTCGATAAAGCCGGCGCTGCACGCACGAAAAAACATGACTCATGCGGCGTTACCTCGCTCTGACTCATCTGAGGCGTTCCATGTAAGCTGTGTTTTAATTTAGCTAGTAGCTACATAACATCTAGCAGGCTAGGGACCATTAATCAAACATGAAACAGCTGACTGCCGAATGTTATGTCAAAAATATTTTTTACCCAGATTCATGATGCAAAGCTTGAAAGATTAATGCTGTAATAGACAGTCTGGTATATATTTTAGCAATTCCTTTCTACACTCATGATAACTTCATAACAAGTGTAATATGGTTAATGGTTGTGGTACTTAGCAGTTACATAACCCAAATTTGTCTTTACGAAACATCAAATTTGATGATATATCATATAATTCGTCTATTCTTCGTGCAAATGAAGAAAGTAAAAGTTAAAATGGTACTTGTCTACTCTCGATGGTTTTAGATAACAATAAATAGATCGTGATTTGCCGCCATCTCGTGTTAGTATACGATGATGATGGTATTTTAATGGAAGCTATGCATTTCTATTCTAATAAACTCAAACACAAATGATACTAGTTTTAGGATTTATGCGAAATTTTTAAAGAAACTTCAGGCGCGTTGAGTAAAATTTTAATGTCGCGTCGATGGAGTGAGGCGACGATTTTGGTATCTTCGAATCTTGCCAAAGACTTTTGACACGTGTGCTCGGCACACACGTTTTGTTTCTTTTAAGTCGTTAAAATAATAAACAGATATATAAGAATTCTAAAGAAAGCATTTTAACAATAATAGAATAAGCAAATCATTACGTTTATTAAACCGCTATAACTGCAATTCATTGATTTAAATGAAACAGAAAAGAAACTATTAATTGAACTATTTCACTGTTAATTAAAGCGTTTACTGTTAACAATTTAATCTAAACCCTTAAAAGGAAAGTGCACTTTCAATTTTACGCTTTTCATTACAGAGTGATTATTGAAATTATCTAAGAGATGTTTTCTATTTTATTTACATTTAAAAAACATAGGTAGGCAATTCATTTTTCTGTGGATCGATAGTCAACACACATCGACGAGGTTTATATTTAGTTACGCCATTAAGTATATTAATTAAATTCTAAGAAAAGATGGTCGGTATTTAGTTTACTTGTGTGAAAACGTGAAGAAATTGATGACGGAGTACTAAAGTAACATTTCATCTTTCGCAGAATATTTATATATTTTATAACAGCATAAAAATTGGAAGACATTTGCTATTGTTGTTAATTTTAATATTACTTACCTACTTATTTAAAATGATTTTTACCGGTGACACATGTAAATGTTATTACATCTACAAGGCTGTTTAATCATATCCAAACTCAGGTCTTACAAACAGACAACATAATATGGTTGATATAATAATACAAGCTAAAAACTTGCTTTTTGATATAAATAGCTCTACAATAAGAATGTTGTGATCTGTCAGCTCTCAGAATATTCGCAAAATCTGCACTTATGTTCAAGGTGATACTTACAAAATAACGAGTTGCAACATACAAGATCACCTACTTCGAAAGTGGCTCCATTCGCTAGGAAACTAGTTAAACGAGTGCGTATGGCGGAAAAATATCGATAAAACGTGAACGGATTTTTTTAAAAAACAACAAAGATATTGACTTGAGAGCACTGTTTAGTCGAGCTCACCGCACTTCAATCGGCGAGAGTGGAGGATGACTTCATCCTCCAAAAATTTTATCTCGTAATTATACAGTACATATTTTAACGAGGTTCTATTTGTTCAAATATTATAAAAAGTTTGTATAGAAACATAACAATAAAAAATAAGTGTCAGACGTTTAATAATTGTCAATCAAATATCCTTTTGATTATTTTTAATGTTTTTGTATTTTTCTAAACAAATTTGATATTCTATTTAAAATGGCTACGTTAACCACGTTTCCTGAAGACGACAGATGTCCCAAAGTGTGCACCGATATAGGAGCATTTAAAAAAGCAGATAAAACGCCGGAGCAAGCGCTAGAAGAGGTAAAAACAGCCGCTGAAGAAAAGGCCAAAGCTGAAAGTAAAATCGAACCGCCAACACCAGCTGCACAACCACAAAACCCACCGGAAGTCATGAGACCACCGCCATCAGGCGACGAATATCTACCTAATCTTAAACCTGGTCAAGATGGTAAAGTAGACTGGACACCGCTTGGTGGTATGACTGGAACCAGACCTGGCGTTAATAAATACAGTATTAGTAGATATTCACTTAGCGAATGGCGAAAACATAACGAACACGTACTCGATCCAGAAATACTAACCGAATCTAATATTGTTGAATACAACGCAAAAACTTCAATGATGCAAGCATTTGGAAATATAGATAAACAGCAGAGCGAAAATGCTAAAAGATTAAAACAGAAGGCAAGAGATATTTTCAGGTGGAAAGTGGAAGTCGAGAAGGCTTGTAAAGCGATAACTGATGAAGTGGAACAATTAGAAATTGAACGACAGCGCTTGAAAGGCGCTTCAAGAGTTCTTATGTTACCAGAATCGATATCTAAAGAGTGCTTAGATCTTCGCTCCAATCGGTTCGAACCAGATTTAGTTGCAGATCTTGCTGAACAGGAACTAATCAAAGAAATGAACCTCGTAAGCGAAGTAAGAGCCACACTTAAAAATACACTAAATCAAATAGAAGAACAATTAGCTATTAATAAAGCAGCTAAACATCGCATTGAATTCGACTGGTGCGATAAAACAATGGCTTATAATACAGAAACTACAAATTTAGGTCTTAATACCAAATCTAATACAATTTTATTTCGACCTGGATCAACTCGTTTTGGTGATTTTACAGCACCTCTTGAATATTGGGAATTTTTCTGTAGAGAAAATGTACAAAATTGTGAAGCTGCTAGACAAAAGTCAGCTGATTTACGCGGAAGCCTTAACGCTATCCTAGTAAATGGCGGTAGAAAACTAAGAAATCAAGCTGATAAAACTGACATTGCCCTAGCCGAAACTGTAGCTATAACGCAAGAACTTTGCACTAAACTAGAAGAAACACTTCGCAATACACTACAGAGAATAGCCGATACAGAATCTCTGATCGACAATCTACATGATTCTATACGTAAAATGGATGCGGCAATGAAGCTAGCTCAAACAAGACTAGATAATAGAAACAATTGGAGACCTCACGGTGAAAATGTTCGTGATCAACCACATCTGGGTTTGATAGAAGAAGTTAAGAAGATTCATGAAACCGTCACCTCTTTATTGGGTCAGCTAAGAAACGCTGAAAGAGTGAGACAGGATCTCTTGAAGAAAAGAATCGAATTGGAAAGGGATATAGCATCGAAAAGAAAAACTTTAAACATTGATAGAGATCGTTGTGGAATGGTGAGGTCCCATTATCCATCTGCTTCTGAATTAGCCGGATATTAACTAATAGTTTCCTGGACCATAA
Organism: Colias philodice; assembly: GCF_061535455.1. Lineage (NCBI taxonomy): Eukaryota > Metazoa > Arthropoda > Insecta > Lepidoptera > Pieridae > Colias > Colias philodice. Next base: position 429,098 of record NC_143107.1, on the reverse strand, counting down.
TGTAATACAATTTTAAAGCATAAATCTTAATGTGTATGCAAATTTGCACCATTATTGTCTACTCCTAAATTAAAGTGGTCGTAATGTTTTGAGCGTTTAATTTGTTTGCATAATGTACTTTTACTTGTGTACTTCCTATGTCATAAACAACATACATAAAGATTTCCACCTCATGTCAGTTGCGACATAATCCAATGAAAACTGCATAAGCCACCATCAGTACATTTTAATGGTCACTAAGTGAAATCCAATCACGGACCTCTGCTTTGTATTTCAAAGTACTTCTTTCACAACCGAAGATGCAAATGAACTTTACGGTGGCGTAATTGCGATGTTCTTTGATGAAATAATTATGTAAAACATTTGTAATACAATTGAGATTAGCGTTGTTTAAAATTTTAATAAGTGGTTGTCGTTACGCGTGAGCTGCTACAAGCAAGTTTACGTTTACTCTCGTTTTAGTTACCGGTTTTATAAAATAATCACTATTTAAAGAGGAAATTAAGATATTATCATTATAATAGGAATAGGTAAATTAAGTCACAAGTAATAAACTTACAATTTATTACAATACAGGTTTACCGCCTGAAAACTTTCTGATTCTTTTCATTTCTGATAATAATGATTTCGAAAATGCCGGTATCCAAAAATTGTGCAAAAATCAATTAAAAGATGAATAAAAAATACATTAGAATACATAACGATGAGGCAGTATTATTCAACTGTTTATGAAATCGGAGCACGTTTTTAATTTTTCTAAATTAGAAACAAATTGCTTCATTCAATACTTTCATCATTAATTATATAGTATACTTAACTCGACTACAAAAGCTGAAATTATAGCAGTTAATCAAATTACATTTTCTAATACATAAACTATTTCTCCATATAATATTATATCCCTATTTTTAACAATTTTAATAAAATTCCATTGATTTGAAACTTAAAACTTTCCAACCCGCTTTATCTATACCTAATTAGAATAGATTATCTCAAAGCACTCCCACATGCACATTTACACCCAACACCATGCAGAATTCACATAATTATTCATAGCAGTATCTAACCGTTAGTCCTTGGGAGTTGGGACTTTAAATATAAAACAATAGGTACGTCATTAGACATGGTCCCACGGAGATGGGAACGTGGAACAAAGAACGACCTCCATGATTGACTAACATGGTACGGGAGCTAACTGCTAATTACTAGAAATAATTAAATAACACTTCTAGAGTGAAGCTATGCGATCCAAATAAGAATAGGAACGTCAATGACCTTTATCTGTCAATAACGTGGCTAAAGTAGTTTGAAAAAAATTGAGAAATCGTTTTTGCGGTTCGATAACTGTTTATTTTATTTTGCCAGACTCTTACATCAAATTGAAATCAAATCGAATCAAAAATCTTTATTTGCTCGTACCTATAATATGATTAGAAAGGTACAATATTATTAAATGGCGTGCATCTTTTTTATTAAAAAACATAATATATTATGTTACTGCTTTACTTTTATTTGAATTTGAACTTATGACATCACACAATGTCGCTGAATCGATCCTACTCTTAGTTGGATCGCCTAGTAATTAGCTTTTTATAGTAGCCAGTAGTTATTTTGGCTTTCAGTCTATAATAAAACAAAACTAAGAGTCTAATCTGCGTAACACAAAACAACGCAAGCATTTAGCAACTACGGCATTGTTTACAAAACAATCTGGGTTTTGACTTGTTGAATGAAGGAACTATGCTTTTTTGTGTTAGCCGCTAGATCCGATTAGGACTTGCTAGTTTAATTTTTCGATACATTGATATTTGATTCGATACATAAAAGAAAATATGTATAGCACACAGTAAGTAAATAGTTATTTAACACACTTATATCGACATCACCTACTCTGTAGGCTATATATGTTTGGAATAACCCGACTTCTTTATTGATTTACTCGATTTTGATTTAGTCCAAAGTTTTTACGCTTATCTTTCAAGGATTGGTGACAACGCAATAATATCTTCTTAGTAAAGCGTGTTTTTCATTTTCTAAACTAGGTTTATTTATTTACAATTAACGTTAGCTCGTGTTACAATGATTTTTTTGTTCAAAGCAGATTTCGTATACTAATTTTAATATGAATATTACTTGAAACGGCAATTTCGTTCATGGTAGATATATTGCTTCAATTTGCAGCGCTGTAATGTGGCCATTGATGTAGGCGTAGCACATACAATTGTTTTTGTTGTTGATGATCTGTAGCGAAATTTCGAGCTATTTCGTGGTTGTAGCAGATACGTCCGGTAATATCGGATTGATATTGCTCGTTTGTTATGTAAGGTGATGTAAGAATTATATTAAAGTAGGAATATGTAATGAGCTGTGCCCTGCGGTTTTACCCGCAGTGTTCACTCCTGTTGGTCTTATCGTGATGATATATAGCCTTATAGCCTTCCTCGATAAATAAGCTATCTAACACCGAAATAATTTTTCTAATCGGACCAGTAGTTCCTGATATAAGCGCGTTGAAACAAACAAACTCTTCAGCTTTATAATATTAGTAGACATTTGATGAAAAGAAAATCGTGTTACACGGTATGAATAATGAAAAAGGTTTTACTTGATAAAAACTGTCAATAAATACATTTTTTTTATTTTTTGGCAAGAAAAATGAAATAATCAGATGACGTTTACATCATCTGTTATTTCTAAGTTATTTTAATGATTATTTTTTAATTTGTTGTTTTGTAAATTTCTGTTATAATGGCCACTAACACGGGTCAATTTACGTGTCCTTTTATCTGTCCCACAACTGAGAAGACACTAGATAAGACGGTTTATAAAGAAGCTGGCCAATCAAGAGACGGGGAACATGGCAGTATGGGGCCATATGTACCTGGATGTATCCAGCCTCCAGAGCCAAAGGTATACCCGCCTGGAGCTCCTCCTCGATATCTACCACAGCCCACAGATAGCACGAGTGGTGATATACTAACAATGGGTCCCATAGGACCCTGGGCAGCCGGTCACTTAGATTGGACTCCTCAAGCAGGCACAACAGGCGTCCGACCTGTTGTTGATAAGTATTCCATCACCAGATACTCTACGGGTGAATGGCGAAAGAATAATCAATACACACTTACACCCAGAGCAACGGACAAAGCTACAGCTTTAGAAACGCAAACCAAAAAGGATATCGAAAATGCCTTTACGAATTTGGACAACAAATTAGATGATTCGAATAAAAAACTTAAGAAACGCGTTAAAGATCTCGCTTATTGGAAGAAAGAAGTTGAAAAAGCATTAGCTGCATTGACTGAGGAGATCGATACATTGGACAACGATAGAGCCAAGTTAAAAGGTGCCTGTCGTATACTAATGATGCCGGAAGCTATATCCAGAGAATGTTTGGAATTGCGAACTGGTAGATACGAACCGGATCTGGTGAGAGACGAGGCTGAACAAGAATTGATAAAAGAAGTAGCTATCGTGGGTGAAATACGAAGGGTCTTTATGAATACACTAGCAAAGGTTGAAGAACAAATGGTAATTAATAAAGCAGCGAAGTCTTGGATCGAATACGATTGGGGCGATAAAATGTCCAGTTTGAGTGTGGATAGAAAGAACGTCACATTAACACCTGATTCGAATTTATTGCTGTGGCATCCGGGAGTAGCAAGGTGGCCGGAGAATGCAACTTCTCTTGAATATTGGGAGCACTATTGCGCTGAGAGTATTCGTAACTGTGAAGAAGTGCGAAAAAAATCGGAGGATCTGCGTGGTGACCTCATGACTGCAATCATTAATGGCAGTAGAGACATGAAACTCCAGGCTGATAGAACAAACGCAGCTTTAGCCGAAACTGTCGCAGCCACAGAAGAGCTCTGCGAAAAGTTACAAGAAAATCTCAAGGACAACTTGAAGAAAATCGCCGACATTGAAAACCTAATAGATTACCTCAAAGAATCGCTTAGAAAAGTGGACGAACGTAACAAGTGTGTGATGACGCGACTGCACAATCGGAATTACGAAAGATTGAATGTCGAGAACTGTAGAGACGAGGCACAATACGCGTTGATGGCTGAAGCGAAGTTTATTAGAGAGACGTCGGAGTCTCTGCAGGATAAGTTGCGGCAGGCTGAAGCTGTGAGATCAGAGCTGATGAAGTATAGAGGAGAGTTGGAAAAGGACATCGCTTGCAAGAGGAAGAGTCTTAACATCGATCAGGATAGGTGCGCCCGCGTTCGAGCACATATGCCTACACCTGAGGAATTCGCTGGTGGCTAAGCTTTAAGACGATGACTCATTGCGTTTTTAACCTTGTGGCATTTAAAATAAATAAAAGGTTACCACTAAGGTTGTCGACTTTCCTCATTCGTAGTAATAAAATTGCAGTGTTTATAGCGTATAATTTAATATCGTATTTGCATCTAGTTCTTACCTGTGACATAAACTTAGAAAGTGGTTTAAAATGTCCTTTTCCGGTCGCTTTCTAGTAATACATATCAATTAGAAGTGTCATGCATTTTTGAACGAATGCAATGAATAGGCAAATAAGTTTCCAACTTATGTAAGGTAAATTCTAAGAGGAGTAATAATTTATGGCGTAAATGAAGTGTAGAAAGTATTAATGTATTTCGAAAGTATTTCCATAATAACACTGAACACATATCCAAAATGACTGCATTTGAGAAAAAATCTTGCAACTAATGCTGTTTTCCTATAGATGGAGACAAAACGCACATTGAATTTAATAAATCATTCATTATATTATAAACTAGCTGCGCTCCGCGGTTTCAGCCTCGTGGCTCCGCTCCTGTTGGTATTAGCGTAATGATACCTATACATATAGGTAGCCTATAGCCTTCCTGGATGAATGGGCTATCTAACACTGAAAGATTTTTTCAATTCAGACCAGTAGTTCCTGAGATTAGCGCGTTCAAACAAACAAACAAACAAACTATTCAGCTTTATAATAAAAGTATAGATTAATACAATTCAGGTGAAGCCCCAATCATTCAAATAATTCGTATTAAAGATGTATTATAAACAAACACAGGTATAAAACCATATAAACGCACTCTTGCAGATATTACATACGATTATAGTATTATTTATAGCATGCATCACGTGGGCGAAATCCATTAATTATATTATCCTATTTGGACACAATCTTTATAATACGCACGTATTACTTATCATTTCTATATTTCGACATTGAAAATAAGCTAAAATCCTATTACCAAGATTTTCCTTTCTGAAAAGAATTGTATCCGTTGTTATTAGATTTCGTTAAAATCTTGGAAGTAAAATCACTATTTTGGTTACCGGTGTTCGATTGAATGAAAACACAAATACAAATTCGTCACAAATTTTACTATTATAAATTTGCATAAGATGTTATGTAATATTGATATTTACAAGTAACAATATTTGAGATCAGTAGGAAATAGTTCTAGGTCAATTCCTACTACATAGTATGAAACATCACGAATTGATCGTTAAAATCTAGTATATAACGAATTGGACAATTACAAAACTGTATCTAGATCAGTATTGCTTAATATCAGATTGTTTTGCCGACTCTACACACAGATTGGTAAAATAATTACGACACGTGGGCTTATCCAACCATGGCTTCGTTCCTTTGGAATGAAAAACAAATTGAAATCAATAAAAATAGAGCAAATTGTTCAAAATTGTAATTGTTCAACGACGGAAAATGCGGTCTGTTAAAATTAAATTAGATTATTTTGTGCTATACAGGGTGTCCCGCTCTTGGTATACTAAGCGCGAAGGAACTTGTAGTTTTGCATACACTGATCACGTAAAAAATACTTTAAAAAAAAATTACGTCCAAAATTTTTTGCTAAATTTTTCCTGAAAATCCATGTTTTCTTCTCTAGCTTCGCGCAGCCGGCATATACCGCTTCTCTAATATGAGCATTTTATCTATGAAAACATAATCTTAAACGATAGCTCACGTGCTGGTGGCAAAGTTGGGCGGCTCGCTTGTTATGGGTGTACACATAGAGTTTTAAGAATTCATCTATTTGAAAAAAAAATGCATCTGGAATTTTTTAATTATTTTTTACGTACTCAGCGTATGCAAAACTATAACCTCCTTTGAGCTTAGTATACCAACAGTGGGACACCCTGTATAGTTTAAAATATTAAAATATACAGTATACATTGAACTTTGAAGAAGATTTGTAACATCTACTTATACACCTGCATCTGAGTTCTGTTTACATTTAACTTTTCTAAACATTCTCATCACAAATGTGGCACAACCCCAGGATTTTGACATAGCCTAACTTCGAAATACATTTATGAAGACATAACCAAAATCAGATAAAGATCTTCAAGCAAATGTGTCTCCATTCCACTTTTACGTGACACCACAAATCGGGACACTACGATATGTCACGTTATGATACATATGATTTATGATCGTGATACTTGTCGGTCGCGTAAATGTTATAATATTAATTGGTATCACTTGCGTGGAATTTATTAGCGTTTAACAGGCGATGCAGCTATATAAGGTGGATGTACTTACGTGTGTGAATGTCTAATTGCTGACTTCGCACGGATTTGCGTGTGTTTAAGTATCGTGTAATGGATATTTGCTGTTTTAGTCCATAGAAGGGAAAAGGTACTCACAGCTATGAGCTAAGGTACTTTGTAAGAATTTTATGAATACGTCGGAAATTTAATGAATCTTAGAGAAAAGACCGGTTAATAGGTTTAGGCTTGCTTGGTTTAGGTATAGGCTCTTGCTTGCTCTTATCAAATCACTATAGTATTCCATTAGATTCGGGAAGCAAACAACAGTTGAAAGCCATAACCGATTACCGAACATAGAACTATATTAATGAATCAACATAAACTAATGCTACACTGAACCTAATCCTTTAATTAAGTCTTCTTCTATCCTTATATTATTTCTTCAGCATTACTGTTTATATATCTCCAAAGAATTATAATTTTAATTTAAATTGGTCTAACTGTAATAATTATTGCTTGCCTCATTTATCATTTTCTCGTTTTCTATTTCCTCAAAGCAAACGCGTAATTTCACGGATTTAGTCAAGATCCAGCGAATTATATCCGACGGTATTGCGTAAGGCGGGAAACTATAAACTATAATCCACTTCTCATATAATTTGTCGCGAACTGATTGTTTACGCTTTACTTTCTCACTTGTATTTACTATTTACTGTGTTACGGTACGGTGTTTAATGGTTTTGGTTTCACTGCTTTAATCACGTAGTTGGTAAGACGTGAAAACTGTTACTATAGATACTTCTTTCGTACAGATATTATCAATGCAAAACTTTGTAAGGATGGATGTTTGTTACTCTTTCAAGTAAAAACTACTGGACAGATTTGGATTACTCTAATCATAAGACGGCTCGACTGAAGAGCTCGCAAACTTTTCGAAAAACAAACAAAATTCCTTATGTGGTTTAGAAATAAGCGATGAAAAATTTGAACTTCAGTTCCTATACATTTCATCGATTATATTCAAAATTATGCTTTGTACAACATCCTAAAACGGATAAAAAGAGCTGCAACCGGAGGCTGTTATATCTTTTATTTCTTATCAACAATAATGTTATCTAATACAATGAGAGCCCGTTATTTGAATCTTAAAAAATGTGAGAAAATAACACGCATTGTGTATTGTGATGTAAAAAGTTTATCTCAGGGATGCTGTTAACAGTGATTGATGGCTGATAGGCTATAATGTCTAATTTCCGTTCAAATTAGTGTTTTGTCAAGGGGAAAGTTTATTCAGGCTTAATGCGGAATCTAGGTATTATAGTGTACAAGCGAAATGATGTTCTTTGGTTGATTAGAAAGTATCAGAAAATGCGTGTATTTTGAACGTGATAATGATTTTTGTCATTCTTAAAAGCTGTTTAACCGGAATTTTGAAAAAAGGTACCTAAATACCAATTATTATTATGAAACAAAAATAATAATGAAAAAACTTTTAATCTGTTTAATAATAGCATTAAATATATCTATGTATTAACTATAATATAGTACAAGCCCGTTACACTTTAAACTGAAAGTTGGCTTGAAACAAATTAAGACTTCAACTACATTTAGGGCCCACGTCTCCTAAGTTAACATTAATACTCTAATTGCTAACATAAACATGAAAATCTGTATGTATTGAAGCGGAACAAGAAAGTTCACTTTCGACTTGCTCTGGTGATAATTGCATGACCTATTTGCATTCGTGCGTAAATTATGTTTTAAAGTACTTTTTACAAGAAATTTAAAAAAATAATATACATGTACTTATATAAAATTCTCGTGTCACGCGGTGTTTGATTACTAAAACCTCCTAAACGACTTGACCTATTCTGACGAAATTTTGCATATCGGATAGGTCTGAGAATCGAACATTTTTTTTCATACCCGTGATAAAAAAAGCAGAATGTTTGCCGGGCCAGCTAGTTTTATCTATAGATAGTAATAAATGAATTGTATGCAAAAATTGCATTGCATTGTGTTGTATAAACGTATAATATGTATGAGACTTCAATGTCGCCACTCGCCACAGACCGCGTATATCCGTGACTGAGCATTCTCAAGTTTCGCAACAGAAACTTGTATTTTATTTTATATGTATGTTATATGTATGATATACATATTATATGTATGTTTTACTATCTCAATAAACTAATTTTAGACATAATTTCACCAACAAGTGTGTCTTATGCCTTTACCAAAACAGACTAAATTTTCTAATCCTAGATTCACCCCGGGCAAGCTTCTTATTAAAAATAGTTACTATACTGAAGACTACTACTATGAAGATAATATAATAAATTTTTACTGAATGATAAAACCTTTTTTTTTCAGCTCTATGTATGGTGGGGGGTGTAGCCGTGTATCCCGCGGGATGGAACGAGTCTATAGTCCAGGAGACCTGCGGGCCTACTGCGGACCAGTATAATATAGGTATGTATATAAACAATAATTAAATAAAACACATGTAAATATATTTTATTAGACACCAAGGATACAGTTTACAATAATGAAAGAAAACACAGTTACATTAGTTTCTGCTATTTTTTGTGATAAATGCTTTTAAATTGCATTTTTCTTCGTTATATCATTCGAAGTTTCTTGAACTTGATTCTGAAATTCATACAAGAAAACGATAAATAATTATGTATTCACTTTATTGATCTTATTGAAAGTTTTTTATTTATTATCCGCCAGGTCTCTACCAAACTCTAATCTAGAAACAGCTACAAGCAATTTATGAAAAATAAAATTAAGTACCTACCTAGGTACCTAATTAGGTACCTAACTTATAATGAAAATTGCAAAATAAAAAACTTAAACTATCATAAATAATAATCCAACAGGTCGCTGCCACATCCGCTGGGCCTACCTCCTGGCCATTATTGGATGTCTGGATGGCATCGTGTTAGCAGCATTAGCTTTCATCCTCGCCACCAAACATGTTCGACTGCAGCCGGACACTAGCTACCCATCGCCCGCGTCGCTGTATAAAGGTGGGTTTAAAATAAAAAAAAATTTTGCTTTGGCGGGAAACGATTTTTTTTTCGAATCTGTCAAAATTTTAAATAAACGCGGGAATTCGAGTCTGTGTAGTAGAGTAGAATAGTGTGTATTATATAATAGTTCGCAAGTAATGATAGTTGCATAATAAAAAAAAATAATCAAAATACATACTTTTATGTAAAGCTATTGAATATATAGGTGACATTTTTTCTAAGTTATAACCACTATTCTGTGGTATAACACTGGTAAAGCCGGCCAAGTAATTGGATTTTGAATTATTTACTTCATACAGTATTCTACATGTTTTATTATTTCCGGTTCATGAAAAAATATACTAGGTACTCTATTAGTAACTATTATATTATGAATTTTTATAACAAACATCATATTTTATAATAAAACCTTAAAAGTTGAAATCTACACAGTACAATTACACACTGTTTTTTGGCAAAAAAAAAATAAACGAATTCCATAAACAGATTCTAAAATACACAAGAAAAAAACTAAAATCTAGTTCAAAATTATAACATAGGCCGTACTAAATACATAAATGCATTAGGTATATTATAATAATAATAAATTTTGTTTTCAAAGCCATAGCGTGAGTATTCTCTATGGGAAGTAGACTGTAACTATTTTGTAACAAACATTATAACATAATAATGAAATTAGCATTTGGTTCAGCATTAGACTGCTATGGAATATTAATCATTCGTTGCGTTTAATTATGCGTTTAATTATATTAAAGTACGCTAAATGTATGATTGATTAACTACTTGGTATGTTGTATTTCATAATAACCTAATTCTTTAACATTCAATTAGGTACTTAACTAGGAATAATATAGGTAATATACCTAATTAGATATTAATTATTCTTTTTGTCTTTTAATTCAAAAGGACAAAAGATTACAAACTTAACTTTTTACAGGTACTTAAATATTAAATTTTTTAAGAATAATTAAGTATTATGAATTAAGATTTAAGATCAAAATTCAAATGAGTTATACATATTGGTCCATGGTTATACTTAACTTAAGTTTTAATGTTCATTCAATGTGTTCATTCAAATTTTTTATATCTAGCCATATAAAATTAGTTTATTTTAATGTATTATTATTTTTGTGATAGTGATTAAAAGTTTAACAAAACTAAAAACACAATAACCTAGGTACTACAATATAGGTATGAAGTTTAAATTTTACAAATACTCTTAGGTAAATTAAATGCTTGCCTTCTGTAGGCTTACAGGAATGTAAGCTAAAACAAAATTCTCACAGTTTTCTTAGTCTCAATGCATACATTTGAAGGCATATCGCTTACATCCTGTTCAAGTAATAACAATAATTACCATGTGTTTACCTGACCCAAGGGAAAGATAGGTTAAATTCAAATTTTTGCTAGTAGATGGCGTAACTAAACTTTCAAAATGCTTTTATTTTCCAACTTCGTATTTGTCATGATGTAGACTTGCAAACGACATAATATAAATATAACACGCTTTTATCTCAAAGCGAGTTGCATAAAATTGTATTTGCATAATATCAAGGCAACATATATCCTTTTAAATGTTAAATGTAATGAATGGGCAGTTTAACCTGCTTATTTTGTGCAAATTTAACAAATTGAGGAACAGACCTAGTTGCCATATATGAAATGTTAATGTCATACTAGAAATCTTGAAAAAATGTGTTATTTAATAATTTAATTTTTGTGGTTTTCAGGTGAAGTGAACAACGCATACGTGACAGACGCGACATCTGTTGCCGGATCGAGGAAATCACTAGCGCTTCAACCAGTTCTAATAATGCATCCACACGCACCGCTAGATGTCGACACTTATTCACATTATTCGGGAAGAACTGCACGCTCCAAACACGGAATTTACGCTAATTCTATGCATAATTATTAAGATTTATTTAAATTAATTATGATTTAATTGTGATGTAATACCGTTTGTGAATAAATTATCTGTAGGTCATTTATATATAAATGTATACGTGCCGAAAACATCCCATAGATGGCGTTAATTTAAAAAGTACATTGGAAACTTATTATTTATTAAAACGAAAAGCAGTCTTAAATTTTTGATTTAAAATTGCAAGACTGAAACGATTTGTAAATCATCTTCAAAAATATTTCTACACATTCCCCTTGTATGCTTAGAGTAATTATAAAACAGCAGAGTACCTTAGAATTTATTTTTATAACTCATAGTAATTATTAATGTGTAACCTTTTAATGTACATATTTTGAATGTTAAATAGTACGAAAACTGCCTTTAGAATTAGTTTCATTTGTAAAAACAATATTTAATAAGTACAAAATTATTGTTTTGTTTTAAGGAGATTTTAGTATGGAATGTATTAATAATAATAGGTATTTTTGTACAACGACCAAGATTGTGCCTTTATCAATGAAAAATAAAATTTAATTTTATCATATTGTTGCTTTTTATTTCTTCTTATAATTTTAATAATTAAGTATAGTAAAAGCATGGACGAATATAATTTAAATTTTTCTATGGTAAAAGTGTAATTTATATAGCCTAATTTATATGAATTTAGTTACTGAAGATATGACTTGTATAATATTATAAATAGACAAAAGTCTGGTTAAAGGAAAGGTTATTTTGTATAAAGCTTGCATACACAATAAAACACATATTATTATGCTATGAATTTAATTTCCAAACAGTTGTTTCCGTGAAACCGTTGTTTTCCATGCAACTCTGTTCTTGTAATTTATATCGCGATAATAAAGACATCTGACTTCGTCTGCTTTCTGTCAGGCCGTGTCGACCTGGATCTCCAATAAGTACCTAAATCAAAAAAAAAGATTATTGATAAAATAAAAAATAGCAAAAAGCCAACATCACGCGGTGTTCCCAGGCGGTCACCCATCCAAGTACTGACCGCGCCCGACGTTGCTTAACTTCGGTGATCGGACGAGAACCGGTGTATTCAACGTGGTATGGACGTTGGCGACAAATATATTGAAATTTTAGAACTAATTCATCCACGAAACTTTAAATTCGATTTTATTCCACTCGCTGTTAAAATAAATTTCATAAGTTACTTACAGTTTTTCCATTACTCGCCAGTTCACATAGCCAGTCGAATAAAATTCTAGCAAAATCTTCATCATAGAACATATCGCCAATCAAGATGGCGTCAAATTCCTCACATTTCGCGCCAATAAAGTTATTTGCATTTGTTTCTACTTTTACGTCATTGTTTTCAGCATTTATTCTTGTTGCTTCTAATGCATCTGAAAATGTTCGACAATTTTGATAATAAAGTAGCAAGGGGATGTAGCTCAGTGGTAGAGCGTTCGCTTTGCATGTGAAAGGCCCCGGGTTCGATCCCCGGCATCTCCAACTTTTGCATTTTTTTTTCATTTATATATTTTTCTGCTATTTTATTTTTATAATGCAGGCATACGTACATATATCAATATCGTTAGCAACGATTCGTTTTGCTTTCATTTTTGACGCAGCTACGGCACCAGCCCCGCAACCGCATCCTACATCCAAAATATTACGATTTCTGACAATTTTTTCGTTATCTAGTATGTATCTGAAATAAATAAATTATTATAAAGTTACTATTATCACAGACTTTTAATAATATTAGTATATAAGTCGCGCGCATCTTAAAATTATATTATTTAAGTACAGCGCCATCTACAATTTTCGTAGAATATTTCTATAACAGACAACCTTGTATTTAACTTTACTTCTTTTGCGCTACGGCTACTACATGAGAAACCAAAAGATGGCTCTGAAATAAAAAAACATTTTCAGTAAAAAATGCTAAAATGAACATACGAACTAATTATCTTATATATAAAACTAGCGGTCCGCCCCGGCTTCGCCCGTGGTACATGTTTACGTTTTCTCTACATAAGAACCATCCTCGTACTTCAAGGAATATAATAAAAAAAGAATTATCGAAATCGGTTCAGCCGTTCTCGAGTTATGCGCTTACCAACACATTTTGCGATTCATTTTTATATACATATATAAGATTCTCGTGTCACAATGTTAGTCTGCATACTCCTTCGAAACGGGTGGACCGATTCTCATGAAATTTTCTGTGCATATCGGGTAAGTCTGAGAATCGGCCAACATCTATTTTTCATATGTACCACGGGCGAAGCCGGGGCGGACCGCTAGTATTATATTATATATATAATAATTATATACTAGTTCAATCTTATCCTATCGTTGAGATATTATCTAATATTACTACTTTATCTTTTTCCGGAGAACACAAATACATAAACATAAGGGAACAATATTCTTTGATTACATAGGATGTTAGGAATAAATTAAATTAAGTAATTAGACTGTGTAAACATAATTATATTCAACGATCCTTTTTAATTAATTTGTTTCTAATATATAGCGTAAACAAATTTTACCCAACAATTCATAAAACGAAACACGGGCAAAACCCGCACGCATTTTCGAATGCATTGCAAACTTGTAAACAATGCTCGCACGCGACCGACATCTGACGATCGACGCGTGCCACGCTATGGCCACATGAGTAGAAAAAATGGCCGCCGTTCGACTTTCAAGGGCGTTAGAATAACCGATTATTGAGAATTATTCATTCCTTCACGAATACCGACAATTACCTACATGATGTAGGGTGAAAGGTGAAGGTTCTTTCACTTTGTAAAATGCATATTACAAATTAATTGATATAGGATAGAAGCATAATTCCGAGTGATTAACAAAGTTTGTTGACCTTGTTTTGACATACTTTTATTGGAATATAATATTTTGTAGCTGTATTGGGAAAAATGGTATGAATGTAAAAAAAATCCAAATTATATTTGTCTATATTTTGTGCAATTTAAATAAAACGTAGGTAATTTTTTTATTTTGCTTGAGATAGGTACTTATCACAATAATGAAATGGAATTACCCACATTTACTACGATTTACGATAGTGTTTTGGTACAATTTATTATTCCAAAGAGTTCGGGGTAAATCCATAGACATACCTACCGCGAAAAAAAAAATACATTTTCTATTGGTGTTTTATTTTATTGTATTTTTTTTGTGTTTTTAAAACTTGGTCTTTTAGCTTAGAGCATTTTATTAATGCCCAGTCTTTTAGTTTTGGTTAGGAAATAGAGATGTGCTATGGACCTTATTATATTCAACTTATCATGAAATTAAGATATACCTAGCTACATATACCTAGGTACCATCGTATAGTTTATAAGATTTAGAATGACTTGCGCTAAATTGCACAGAGAATTGCACAGAGAGTGCAGAATGCCTGTGCGCGGTTTTGCTGGTATATTCCGCCCAGAAGCCATGTCAGTCCTTATCTGAGAGATGCCAATGTCTTGAATATGGACGGACGTAGGAAACTACACTTTGCCACTTTGTTGTTTGGAATAATTCATAAAAAAATACCACTGTATCTGTACAACAAGTTGGCATGGTTGGGACAACGTAGTGAAATCAACTATGGTACAAGATTCGCCAGCGTAAAACTTTCAGTTCCGAAGCATCACACCGCAGCCTTTAGAGGTGGATTCACTTACCGGGCCACAAAGTGCTGGAACGATCTCCCTCCGCCTCTGTCTAAATTAACATCAGTCAGTAGCTTTCGTTTCAAGTATCGAAACTACCTTCTAAATTCTACGAATCAGCCTTAGTACCCGTTGTAGTGTCTGTCACCATATTTCATCACTTATAATATTGTAAGTAGGTATAGTAAGTATTTATAGCTGTTAATATGTATATCTATTTTTTAATCTACTGTATTATTGAATCCTATATAGTTCTTACTTATTTATATGTTTTACGTTTATTTTATTTATATACCTACGCACCGACCCACCCACACACACCCACGCATACACATACACACACACACACACACACACTCACACACACGCACACACACACACACACTTACTCACTCACGCACACACATCACACAGGCTGTAACTCCGACTGTCAATAGGGGTTTCTGAAAATCAGTGCTGCTAGTTGACTCAAAAGTCACTGCAGCTTTATACTGAGAAGCCCCTTTTGATAACAGACGTTGCCGACTTGCCGCACAGTACTTGTCTAATTTTTAGGTTGTAAGTTTTTGATTGTGTAATATTTTGTTTTAGTTTTAAGTTTTTTTTACCATGTTTTTGTTCTTACTTTATTTTTATTTTTTCTGTTTCTGTGTGGCTTGTATACAGGGGCGTAGCTACCGCCGTATCTGCCGTATCAATTATACGGGGCCCCCGCGCCAAGGGGGCCCCCAACGTGCGCTTTTGTGAGAAATCTTTACTTCCTAAGGGCCCCAAACAAATTTTTATACGGGGTCCCGCCAAGGCACGCTACGATTCTGCTTGTATACTTTTTCGTTTGTTATCAATAAATGTTTTATTTATTTTATTTATTTATTTTAAATTAAGCATGTGTCCATAGTAAGGTGTAAAAAATATAGTACATTTAAAAAAAATATAGTATTTTATGGGAAAAATAAAAAAAATAGACAAATATATTGTACTAGATTTCCGCCCGCGGCTTCGCCCGCGTTTGCAAAGGAAAACCCGCATAGTTCCCGTTCCCGTGGGATTTCCGGGATAAAAACTATCCTATGTGTTAATCCAATTTACCCTCTATATGTGTGCTAAATTTCATTGTAATCGATTCAGAAGTTTTTACGTGAAAGAGTAACAAACATCCATACATCCATACATCCATACAAACTTTCGCCTTTATAATAGTATTAAGATGATTTGTTAATTATTTATTTATATAAAAACTATATTTTTTGCACTTCTCGCACTGTGTAACAGCTTTTTGTTTAAAATAAAAGTGTCATATGCTATTTAACACATTCAATTTTTAGATTAATATCATTAACTAGATTTCCGCCCGCGGCTTCGCCCGCGTTTGCAAAGGAAAACCCGCATAGTTCCCGTTCCCGTGGGATTTCCGGGATAAAAACTATCCTATGTGTTAATCCAAGTTACCATCTATATGTGTGCTAAATTTCATTGAAATCGGTTCAGTAGTTTTTACGTGAAAGAGTAACAAACATCCATACATCCATACATCCATACATCCTTACAAACTTTCGCCTTTATAATATTTACTAGATTACCGCCCGCGGCTTCGCCCGCGTTTTCAAAGGAAAACCCGCATAGTTCCCGTTCCCGTGGGATTTCCGGGATAAAACCTATCCTATGTGTTAATCCAAGTTACCCTCTATATGTGTGCTAAATTTCATTGTAATCGGTTCAGTAGTTTTTACGTGAAAGAGTAACAAACATCCATACATCCATACATCCATACATCCATACATCCATACATCCATACAAACTTTCGCCTTTATAATAGTATTAAGATTAGATATAAATCAATAGCTCATTTTTTATCAATGATACACTACTTCTGTTTCTTTCTTCTCGCCACTGGTATACAGAGTTACCGGGAAAGTCGTACAGAATATTGCAGGACGTTATTATTCAGGTCATTTCTGATCAAATTGGTCCCATAATATGGTATCCTAAACTTAACCGTTATGGAGATATTGAATTTTAAAGATATTTAATAAAAATATTTTTTCTTCTGGCTTTTTTATCGATTTATTTCGATTGGAGCTACTAGGGCTCGGTTTTGCACGCCTCATAAGCGAAGCGTTGAGGTGGGTACTATTTATTTATTTATTTAATCATTTATTGTACCACACCATTTAATATTATAATGTACAGTATAATATATATCTGTTTGGATGCGAAGTACAAAAGGTGACCTTATCGCTTAAAAGCGATTTCTTCCAGGCCACCTAAGGTAGAGGATAGATATATAATACATATAATAAATGGAACGCGGGTGGCAGAAAAAGTAAAAGAGAAAAGAAAAAAAAAATGTATATATATTATTATGAGTTAAAAATAAAATAGGAAGTAATATAATATACATATTATTATTATGTTATAGAGAAACCTGTATTAATCATAATAGAATGCAATTAAGTACTTAACTATAAAATAAATAAATACAATATTTAATAAAATATATAATAAATAAATAAAGTATATAAATATAAATAAATAAAATAAATAGTTACAGTTAATATCCAGGAAATGCTATATTTAAAAAATGCTGGTGTAAAAGATTTTTAAAGGACTTAAGAGAGGAAGCTCGTCTTACAGCTAATGGCAAAGAATTCCAAAGTCTGACAGCGGTTACAGCAAAGGAATTTCCGAAGTAACTAGTTTGGTGGGAAGGAAAACTAAGGATTAGGTTATCAACAGAGCGAAGGGAGTAACTATCAGAATCAAGGAATTTGAACTGGGATTTTAAATAGGAAGGATATTTGGGATCGAAAAGGATAGAAAAAAGAAGCTTCAACGTATTTGCATTCCGGCGAAGTCTTATAGGAAGCCACTTGAGTTTTTTTCGAAATTGGGAAACGTGGTCGTATTTACGAAGACCGTAAACAAAACGTACACAGAAATTTTGGAGACGCTCAAGTATATCTAATTGGTCTTCATTTAGATCAGTGGTACAAGCGTCAGCATAATCAAGGAGTGGGAGAAGAAGGGACTTAGCTAGCATAATTTTGGTGGAAATCGGTAAGAAATAACGTAAACGACGCAAAGAACTAAAAGCAGCGTAAAGTTTTCGGCTAGTTTCTTTCAGGTGATATGACCAAGACAAATTTGAGTCAAGAAGTATCCCCAGGTTCTTAACGTTATCTCTATATTCAATTATTGTGCCGCCAATATATACTTTAGGGAGGTATTCCCAGTCAATGCGCGATATAAAATAAGAGCTACCAATAATTATTACCTGACTTTTAGCAGGATTGATATTTAGACCAAAACTATGGCTCCAATCCGAAATTTTTTGCAAATCGGTATTAGTAGTCTTGATAGCAACAGGTAAATTATCAAGGGATGACTACTGTCACTTCGCGCAAAACATCTGATTTTTCAAACTTAAAATGTCTTTATGTATCATACATTGCACTTGTAAGATAATACATACACACACATATTAAGAAAAAACACTATTTTTAACGTTCATGATATTTTTGATGTCATTTTTAGGGTTCCGTAGCCAAAATGGCAAAAACGGAACCCTTATAGTTTCGTCATGTCCGTCTGTCCGTCTGTCCGTCTGTCCGTCTGTCACAGCCGATTTACTCGGAAACTATAAGTACTACAGTGATGAAATTTGATGGGAATATGTGTTGTATGAACCGCTACAAAAATATGACACTAAATAGTAAAAAAAAGAATTGGGGGTGGGGCCCCCCATACATGTAACTGAGGGATGAAATTTTTTTTTTCGATGTACATACCCGTGTGGGGTATCAATGGAAAGGTCTTTTAAAATGATATAAAGTTTTCTAAAAAACATTTTTCTTAAAGTGAACGGTTTTTGAGATATCAGCTCTCAAAGTCGTAAAAAGTATGTCCCCCCCCCTCTATTTTTATAACTACGGGGTATAAAATTCTAAAAAAAATAGAGGTGATGCATGCTAATTAACTCTTTCAACGATTTTTGGTTTGATCAAAGTATCTCTTATAGTTTTTGAGATAGGTTGATTTAACTGTAATTTATTATATTTGCTGCTACGGAACCCTTTGTGCGCGAGCCCGACTCGCACTTGGCCGGTTTTTTATTGTTATTTAAACTAGTTAAAAAACAGTTTAAAAAAGTTCTGTCTTGGACGTCCGTGTGTCTGTATGTGCGGATCCTTTTTCTTGTTAACACGATAGCGACCGAAATACTTTACTAATCGAGTCTTTTTTTTTTCTCTTACGCTTGAGTATGCTCAGGAATAGAACCCTTTCATTTTTCAGGGTCTGATTCGATGTGGTTTAATTGTTATTAAATAAACAAAAATAATAATTAATAAATATTTATTAAAAAAAAATTATGAGGCGTGCACTTTTGGATTTTCCAAATTATTTTTATGTTTCCAATTAGAAGACATGCCAATTAATAAAAATGATCAATAAAAACTGAACCTATTACTAACAGCTTCAATATAAATTTAATAATAAAATTAATTCAATATCTCCATAACGGTTAGGTTTCGGATACCATATTATGGGACCAATTCGATCAGAAATGACCTGAATAATAACGTCCTTCAATATTCTGTACGACTTTCCCGGTAACCCTGTATATGCGCAATAGGTTATATGACTTAGCCATCTTAACAATTAAAAGGCGCGTTCTTATTTTTTTTTTAATGAAGGATCTGTTTGTTACATTTGTCGGTGTTGAAAATATAGTATTTTTGCGTACTATATATGTTTTCAACAGTATATACTATATAGTACGCAGACCCGAAATATAGTACAATACTATATATTATAGTACGGTTGGCAACCCTAGTCCATAGGTACTAATCTTATATTCATAGTAATTAGTATTACTATCTATAGCATATTATATACATACTATATATATTATAATCTATGGCGATAGTGCTATATCTGTCTATGGAGTTATCACGTGAACTGCTTAATAAAATTGGATGTATTTAAACATAATTTAGACAATATACCTAACTGCATATTGGATAATTAGAAGAAATAAAAAAGGAAAACATAAGCACATACTGAGGGCCTAAAATACGATCCAGCCTATTGATTTTTTTGGAAAAAAGTTATAAGACTATGGTTATTCGTAGCAATTTTTTGTCAGTTAGTTTATATTTTATAATAATTTACTTTATATAATATACTGCAATCATACTTGCATACTCGTAGGCAGTATCAATGATTCACGAAAAAGGGAGATATCAGGAATTCCACGAATCGGGATAAAACGGGGTACTTTTCTAAGAAGTGTATGACTCATGGGGTGGTTTCCCCCTCCATTGCAGGGGTGGAAGTAACTATGTATGTGTGCGTAACGAACTAACGAGAAATAGGCCTCTGTTTCCCGCCATTTTGCGTATGACTCATAGTTTTAAGGTTCTTTTTGCTGTAGAATGTAGATAATTGTTATATTTTTTATTGTTGAAACAATGCTTGAATATTAAATAAAAAATAATTCAGTTAAGTTGCAATTTAATATTTATAAACCATATTACTTACATTCTTGATGAAATGTGCAAACCTTTCAAAGCAGAAAAATATTCACTTAACAAGTTTTTTACAACTGTTTTTGAAATAACTAAACTTATGCAGCCGTACAAATAAACGAGTAATAACATTTTATGTAAAGAATAAACTAAGAATAAGGAAAAATCATACAAATAAACTCGAAATAAATGTAACCTAGTATAACTTCGTAATAAGTATTCATACTAATGCTATTCCGTCCTTATTTCGACTACCACCCTAGTATAAGTCTGACATAACCGAGTTATAACATATCTTTTAGTACATTGTGCTGTGTTTTATAAGTTTTAAAAGCAATTTTCAATCTAAATTTGAGATAATAGCAATGAGAGTAATACGAGAAGTAGAAAAAGTTGAGCAAATTAATAATTTCATTAAGTATTGAAATGGAAAATTTTGTATGAAATGTCAAAACATATACGAAATTATGAAAAACCCTTTTGATATTTATAATGATTTATTTATTTACGGAATGCGCCAAACCATACATACATAAAATTTATTTCTAAACTTATCAGAATAATATAAACTTTCGTTGAAAATATAAATCTTCTAAGCCTGGAGTTGTATGTTTTGTATTGTGTAACTCTCTATCTCAAGGTGGGTTTATCTTCTATTCTCCAGATATTGAATATCGTTCTCTTTCATTTGCTTGCATATTAAATGATATGTTTAAATTATTTACAATGGATATTTAAAAAATAAATAAACAGAACATCGTATGATGAAAATTCACAACAAATTCGACGAAGTCAAACGAACGTCAAAATGACAGCACCAAGACTTAACCGTAGACAATTTCGATGTTTTTCATAATTTTGTGAATGAATTGCTACGTTGCCGCTTCGCTCCTATTGCATAGCGTAAGCATAGTTACATCGACGTTATTCCAAATTTATTTGTAAGAAATTATGACATCCATACAGTGGCGTGCATTCCATAAAGACATAAAGACACTGCCTACCCTGCCATTTACCAAACTCTGATCAATATTTAATATGCATAAATGAAATTCACAGCGTCATTAAATTTTACTAATTGCGCAATGTAGTTATGAAATAAAAATATATTTCAAATATATTTTAGATCCATCTATCGGTATTTTGGTAGCATTATTATCTAATTTCTATAACACCGGCTCGGCTCAAGTCACTATTCATGCGCTGCACTAGCGCCGCCACAGGACCCAGTACGTCACGGGACGGCAAAGACACAAACTATCCGTGTCTAAGTTTTTATATGTGTGCTCTGCTTGTCTACGCATATTTTATATGTGTGCGTGCCTATAAACACGGCACACTGATGTAATAAAACCACGCACACAAACACACAAGGTAGGCAGTGTCTTTTTACGAAGATATACGAATTAGGTACGAACCGAATTCGGAACTACATCGAAAGTCGAAACTGAAGTTGAATATGCGACCAATTTAAGAAGTGTGATAATGTATACAATTTTGTAGCGGTAAAGACCATCTGCAAATAGTATCATTATTCGTTTGTTTTGTTTTGGAAATAACAAACGTTTACTTTGAGGTTAAATTTGTTTTTTGAGAAAATTAATAATGTTTACTACGACAATTTGCAAGTGAAGTGTTTTGAGAGTAACTAAATAGATTATGTATATCATCAGTGTATTTTGTAAGATAATAAGGCATAGGTACCTAATTTAACGAAAAATTCTTATTTTTGTTTTATGAATAAACTTTTATCAAACAGAGAGTGATAGGAAAAAGGCCGATCTATAAATGGATCTATACCGGAATTTGTAATACACAAAGGTAATAATTAAATAATAATTAGTTAATCATTAATTACATAATATAGAATACTAGTTAGGATATCATACCTACTTTGACAATTATTTTATAGATAATAATATGACCTATGTTCGTGATATGTTTTCCATTATTTTGCGGAAATACTATGTATCTCCAATCAAATATCAGTACTGCAATATGAAATACCTATTAGTTTTTATGACTTATTATCATTGCAATATTTCTGCCTACCCTGTCCAAAAACTCTGTGCACGCCCCTGCATCCATATTCTTTATTTATTCCAATCATATCTATTCATTGTATAAGGTTTGAATAAGCAAGTTTTAATTTGTACGGCTGATGAAGTTTCAGCCATTGATAAAACTAATTAATTTTCATCATTGTGATTATAGATTGCGTACAAACCTCAATATTGTTTTTTTTTCGGTCGGTAAGCATTTTATTAGGTTTTGTGGTCAATAAATCAATCAAATACATACGTGTATACCCTTGTGTATACCACACCAATAGTTAATACCTACCACAACATGTTTTGATTGTCATAATATTATTTTGGCGCATCATTATGTATTCATGATGTAGGTATGTCACTTATGTGCGATCCTTATGTGATCTGACCATTTCGTTGTAACAGGAGTGCGTAGACTAACAATAAATTGTTTGTAGGTTATTTTGGAATAACAACAGAGTTTACTACGCACATGGACCCAATTATATTTGTCCATGCTACGCATTTGTTTATTTTTACGTTCTAAAATTAAACAAAATATACCTATCACTTGCCTATCACTGTGTTACTGTTATCTCTCTAATTACATCTACATATTTAGTAAACAGTAAACACGTTTTTACTTACAAATCTATGACTTTTCTTAAGTTTATTTATTTATTTCATAACAAGTAATTAACATGTTACCTAATTGTTGTGCATAATCTATAATAATATAGGTACTTAGTGAATATTGGCATTAGTAAAGCATACAAGATTTTATCTTAAACCTAACATAAATAATAAGAAACAGATCTTAAAAATAGTCACAATATGTTTTAATAATTCAAATAGGGCTTCAGTAATTTTTCAGTGTTTACATATGACTCATGCAAACTGTAGGATTCGCCATGATTCATCATTTGCTCACCTTTTCTTGCTTTCAAAAACAATACATGGTTTGGTCCTTGTCACACGGCCATTCGTTATCTCGTTTTCACATAGCGATAAAAGGTAATAGCTATCTATCTCTTTCTGATATAGAATGCGTCTGGGATTTTCGGTACAATTCTTGAAAATTGCTAACTTTTATTTGACAATGACTGTGAGATTTTTGTTTAAACTTATTAACACGATGTGGGTCGTTCTTGTAGATTTTAGTGGATTCCCTCCACGTGTCGCGATGAAACATTTTGATGATATTATGTCTTTGTTTACATATACATATTACTTTGCAATGCAATGTTTTTCGAAAGTTTATTCTTAGTATTTAGGTGAGAGTTGTACAATGTATAACTTGTAAATATAGTTTATCGGGTACGATACAGGTACGGGTATCTAGGTATAAATAACGAAATTTTCTTTTTTGTTGTTATTTTCTTATTTATTCCAAGTACCTTATAATATGTACACTTATACACTTTGAATATTTACTCATATTATAGGTCATAGGCTTCGATGATGAGAATTAAATTTAATTTGTATACGTAGTATATTATTATTAGTCTGTGATTTAATTAAACCTTAACATTACGATTTACGATGATGACCAGAATTCGTATTTTTAGAAAAAAATATATGGAATAAAACAACTCAATATA
The DNA here is from genome assembly GCF_061535455.1 of Colias philodice. Lineage (NCBI taxonomy): Eukaryota > Metazoa > Arthropoda > Insecta > Lepidoptera > Pieridae > Colias > Colias philodice. The sequence goes on along the minus strand of NC_143107.1, from coordinate 404,844 downwards.
TTACATATTTAAATGAGCGGAAACATAGCGAAAACAATTATCTTCATGCTATGCCGTCCTTCGGTTATTCAACAACACAATAACAACTTATAAACTAAACATAGTTAAAATGGCGCATTAAATTTTTTTTTCGCAAGTTTGAATCTGATTTACGACAACTGTGATACCTACTGATAATATTGCATTACGATAGTCACGTATTTGATAGCAAAATATAACATCCATTATCTTCGATAACATTCCAAAATATTGTACCGTAACTATACAGATAAGCCTATTAGCACAGTATATATCTGTGGCTATATGTATACATTTATTGTTCCCGTTGCTATGTATTTAAAGATAAATAAATCAATAATGATAATTGATAAGCAATTAGTGTGAATGGACTAAAAAGTAACGGACATTTTAAATTTTTTTAAACAGAGATAGACAAGCTAGATGATGGCCTTCATTTTTACTAAGATATCAAACTGAGTCAGATTGATATAAAAACTAAAAAGTGAATGAATACCTAATATCTGAACGCATAAAAAATAAACTGCTCTATAAAAAGGTAACGGGACTTCACTCTTATTTAGCATGGTATTAAAAACCCGCAGCTTTTAATATTTAAGTCATAAAGTTTTCCTTAACAACTACGCATGTTGTTTATTATGTCGTAGACGTAAATCTAGACAGGTGTCTGAGCGAGGGCTGCCACTTGCCATTCACTACGCAATAGCAACAATTATTTTTGCTATGTCTAAAAACTGATCTAAGTTCTAATCTTTGATGACAAAATAAGTTTTGAACGATTTTTATAAAAATACTAGCGGTCCGCCCCGGCTTCGCCCGTGGTACATATGAAAAATAGATGTTGGCCGATTCTCAGACTTACCCGATATGCACAGAAAATTTCATGAGAATCGGTCCACCCGTTTCGGAGGAGTATGCAGACTAACATTGTGACACGAGAATTTTATATATAAGATTATTTTCATGTAATTACTGTAAAATTTTGTAAAATAAAATTTATGAGTCGATATGACGTGTAAGTATAAGTATTTTGTTTTTTATAAACTAGGTATTGTAAATTTCACGACGCGGCCGCCCGCGGTGCTGTTTTATTATTTATCTATACTAATTACTAATATTATAAAGAGGAAAGGTTTGTAATTATGTATGTATGTATTTCATGTATGGTTTTCACGTATAAACTACTGGACCGATTTCAAAAATTCTTTCACCATTAGAAAGCTGCATCTTCAGTCTTCACTGAGCAACATAGGCTATATTGCATTTTCAAAAAAAATTAGAGATCCTTACCAAAAACGCAATAATGTAACCCAAGGTGTAAAAAAATCCATAATAAAAATTCTGTCATCGCGTGCGCTGCGGAATCTATTCCTTGAAGTACGAGGATGGTTCTTATGAAAAAAAAAAGACGGGTTGCACTCCGGGAGTGCCGGCAGAAGTGAAAACTTGATTATTAACGTTGAGCATGTTTGATATTTTGGAATGGTATGCGTCTTACGCTTTTTCGATCAGGTCACGTGTCCTGACGCGAGTTTAAGATTTTATACCCATTACAGAAAAAGTGCTCAACGCCGCTAAAGAAGTTTTCACTTCAAAAAACGTAAACATGTAGGTACCACGGGCGAAGCCGGGGCGGACCGCTAGTCATATATATTTCTCGTTACGGTCAGCCCTAGCCCCTAACCTCATTCGTCTTAGCCTTTAATTACAAAGAAAATGCGCACTCAATAGAAATCTTTATGAACACGTTGAGGAGAATTTTTTCACGTTTTATCCTCATAAAAACGTGTTCACTGTTGTCAAATGGGAAATATAAAGTCCCTCGTATTTTGGTCAAGTTTTATTCATTGTCATTTAATTTCCAACATTTTCTTAAGTTTCACCTATAAGCTTTTATTTTATCATTTTATTTATACAATACTAGCTTGCCCGCGGTTAAAATCTCTCTCTCTATCTCTTTATCTATTAAAAAAAACCCCATCAAAATCTGTTGCGTATTTTTTAATCTTAGCATACAGACACACAGATGGTGGAAAGCGACTTTGTTCTATGCTATGTAGTGATTAAAATCAATAAAAAAGAGCGTGTGTGCCGAGCACGCGTGTCAGAAGTGAAACTTCTTTGGCAATATTCAAAGATACCAAAATCATTACCTTACTCCATGACGTGACGGTATATCCATGACGAGACCTTTAAATTTATTTCTCAACGCGCCTAAAGAATTTTCACTTCAAAAATCTATTAGAAATTAGGGAAATAGGAGACAAGAGATATTACCTAGCGACAGCCTGTCCCCCGGGCCAGTAGAAGCCCCAGTAGGGGTCCGTGAAGGGCGACTGACCGACTGGCGCGGTCCACAGCGGGCACTCACGTGTGATCAGACGCAATGACAGCTCGGGCGTCAGGTGGCGTCGCGTCAGACGCGTGTGATGCAGGAAAAGTGAGGTGAACTGTTTTAGATTCATCTGAAATAAAAATGTAGATAAGTGTTGTACGATGGCACTATAATTTGTAAATAAAAGATGGTTAGTCGCTTATGTTTATGATAATTTAATATAATATAAGTATTGTGTCTAGAAGGCTAATGCAGAAGCAAATGCTATTAATACTGCTAAATTTGATAAATCTATTTTAAAGAATATCATTAAATATGTAGTTCTAGATTAAATAAATAATATTATCCTCATTTTTAACCACATTCAAGATATATAAAATTTCCTTCCTTGTCACAACAATAACAAAATGAATCCGTAGTATAGGTACATTTATTTCACTGTATACTTTATTTTGTATACTTTTTCGTCACGTGTCCAAGGAAATTTTAAAATTTCTCTTTTCTTTACAACTTCCGACAATATGCCTTGACTGTGATTTGACCAACTTAACGTGGCATATTATCACGTGTAACATTCTTTACACTTGATTTAACTATAGCTAGGTTAAGTGCATGTTACATATTTATTAATTTACCTGTTAATACTTAATTCGAATGACGTTAAACACTTAGAAGTACGAACATAAGTGTTTTGCATTTTAATGTTCCTTATCAAAGGCTCGAGGAAAATCTTTTAATATTCATTTGATTCCACGCAAAAACAGCAAATGTGACGTCAAGACGAGATACAATAATAATTTAGACATAACTGTTTTCAATATGTTTTCAAGTCGGTGGGAAGTTTCCTAAATTAATAAAAAATATAAGCTAAAGTAAACGAAATTGCGAGGATAAAATTTTCCACACAATTTAGTTTATAATTAAAAACTAAAAATATCATCATCCTTAATATGTTACAAAAGAAAAATTATAGATCTGTAGGTATGAATTTTGATACAATTATAAATTATAGTCTGGAAAGTATACAGACTTTTTATCAACATACCAAACTAGTGACGTATAGTGCCTAAAGCCTTAGTTACAAGAGAAAATAAAGAAATTTAATACATAAAAAATATTATCTCTATCGGACCAGTAATTCTTGGAACTGATAAGTAGTTATTGATAGAATGATAACTTCAGAATAAATAGAGATATATCACAAAATTTCAGGTATTGATACCATTAATGATTAAGTGCTTGAGGAATAAGACTTTATCAAACTATATCTGGATTGGAAAGTAACTACATAAAACTAGATGAGCGCGGAAAATTTAAATTTGCTTTAAAATAATATCTGTAAACCTCATATATAACAATATACCTAGGTATTTTTACAACTAAACCTCGCATTGGTGAAAGAAACTAGCTTATTCCAGAACCAAAATATACACGACGTGTGACAACTGATCAACCGATCTATTGACCGTATTCTCAAAAAACTGCACACATGTAATAGTCTACATGCGTTACTACGCCTATAAGGTCCACCTGTACAGGTACTCCTGTACAGGTGGACCTTATAGATATACCGTAGCATGTGTGGCCATGTTAAAAACCCATGGCTCATAGGCCTGGGTCCCTACAGTCAGATAAAATTACATAGAAACACTATCTCTATATTGTTGATACTTGGAACACGAATACATCATATATTTTACAAGTTACGCCCCGGTGTACCAGCCTCCGCCATCTCTCTCTTATCTTATTTATCATTTGTTTTTGCGCATCCATTTGGTACTCGAACTGCGTAATTTCTTATCATGATATTATCAAATGAATTTGAAACCCGATGCTGTTGTTTTCTGGGTATTTTGTTATAGCTTCTCTATTTGAGCTTTAATTTTTAGATAATAGAAAGAAGTTTATTGATGAATATAGTGCGTGTAACAATACAATATAAGAACTACAAGAACTTCATTTTTAAAAATCTCATGTAGATGACATGCTTGTCTTTTTATTTGCTTCCGTGCTAAAATTTTTATCACAAAAATATATTTCCTGCTTTACTTATTGTTACCTCCAAATTTATACAACCGAGATTCCCGATTAAATCAAATATTTAATAATGAAATACAAATACACAATTTTACTTCCTTTAAAATTCTGATTCTGATGGGTTCCAACTTCCAACTTCCAACCAATGATATTTTATGTATAGATACGTTATATACTCACAATATATCCAAAAAAAATGCTTCATATGCAGTGTCAGGCACACACAAATACAATTTTCATTTTACTTAATTTATTACATTGACAGACTGTATAAGAGAGATGGCTCTAATAAAATGATATAAACAAAAAAGACAAAGATAGTTTGTCACTTCCGCGCAGGTGTAAGCAAAAGTCATAAGAATTCACCAATTAAATATAAATAAACAAATAGTTGCCATGGTAATTGGCATAGATTAACGACACAGAAGGTTCAATGTTAAAGATGTTAGGTTTCCTGCACAAGTAAATAAATGTGACAAATTCATTTACTATTTTATGATTATTATGATGTCGTATTAAAATGAAAAAAAAAATAATAAACTTTTTTGGAGATATAACTGTATTAAGTATTTATTACTAGCTGTGGTGTTCGTTTTCGGTCATCATCATTTCACCCGATAATCACCCACTGCTGAGCATACTGCATATAGTCCTCCTTATGAACTCCATAAGGACCGATCTTACGCTATTCGTTTCAAGGCAGTTCCCGAAACCCGTACAAGGTCATCACTCCAACTTGTAGGATAATTATAATAATAGTGGTGCCTAGATGAAAAAAAAGGATGAAATAAAAGAAAGGATGAAGTATAAGCCTTTTTTATCTAAAACACAAATAAAATTTATGTTCAATAGCTATTTACAGAAAAGCAAATAGCATTTTTCGTCAGTAGCGATAATCTTTTCTTCAATGTAACTATACGTATATTCAACATCATTTTTGCAAACAAACATTTTTGCCATCACGATTTCATTGTATATAATAAATAGATATATTTGTTAATTATATGCACTGTGTGGATTTAAATATAAAATTAATCAAGTATTTACCCAAATTGAAATTAATAAAATAACCGTTCTATTTTCAATAATCGTATCTACATGATAATCTTTGAACACAGTGTACGCTAGCTTTGTCACACTAGTGATTGAAGCAATGTTTTATCCCTTTCATTATTTCAATACACGTGTCAAGCAAGTGTCATTAATAAAGAATTGTAAATTGTTATTTTTACTCTTAAACTGTAATAATTTAATATATTTTGCTGTGATATGATATTCCTTTATCTTTCTTTATTTTTTTGCACGAATACGTGCACTTTCTGAACACACAGGAAGGCATTTTCGACAACTTTAATGTACCTATCGGCACATGCGCTCACTGGGACCGGTGACAATCTGACTGATTGCATTGGTCCCAAATAGGACCAATTCACGGAATCAGTTTTGGTGCGTTGATGACGTATCTACCTCTTGTTTCTATATATAATATCATTGCTTCCAACTAGCAAAGGTATGTAATAAGACTTAATTACCTAACAACACATTATTCTATGCTAAAATCAGATTTGAACGCCAGTTCAACATAAATAAACGTTTATTTCAAGTTAACATCTAACTTCGAAGCACAGTTACCCATATCTATTTATAACTCATTATTTATTATCTGTGACGTATATGTCGTGGCCATATCGTAAATTTGCTCATTTCATGATATGACTGGCCATTTCACGAAATGGTCGCATTTCATGAAATGGCCAATTTAGTTTGGCCACATCATGATGTGGCTTGAGCAGATCAATGATAAGAAATCGTTTCACGATATGGCCAACTAAACGCGCGATTTTTTCATGAAATTATCAAAATTATTTGATCATATCGTAAAATAGTTACATTGATCATTGGTAGAGGCGCTGCAAGCTCTGTGTTTATGTGATAAGATGGCGGCCGCTGGTGAAAATTTAATTAGGGATTCGCAGTTAAAAACTTCATAATTCGTTTAATAACAATATGAAGAAAGTCATAGCAAAGAATTTACGACGGTTCGAGTACTATGGAAAATGTGGATATCTTATATGTATTGAAGAAAAAATGCGTCTTAAATAAAATAATTTAAGACGCATTTTTCTTTTAGGATATATATTTTTTTTTAAATTGTTTGTTTTTTAAAAAGCTATCCGCTTCTGGCACTCGCCGGCCGCTGCCGCGGCACGCTCGCTTTGCTCGCTCGGCTCGTGCGTTGTTTATCAAAGTCTAACCTAACCTAACCTAACTGTTTTTTATTGCAAAAACGATTCGCTTCTAGCATTCGCCGGCCGCTGCCGCGGCCGGCGGCACTAACTTAAATGACATTAAACAAGTTTTTAGAATACCTATTCTGAATTTTAATATTTTATGGACTCTTTATATTTTATACGATCTGGCCAAATGTGGATGGCCAAATCGTGAAACGTTGACGATTTAACGATCTGATCAAACTATGTTGGCCATTTCATGAAATGCGACCATTTCGTGAAATGATCGATCATATCATGAAATGAGCAAATCTACGATATGGCCACGACATATACACGATCAATGTACTCAATAATATACATTATCTGTATCTATTTTTACACCAAAATTTCCATATCGCAGATGTCAACACACGCCTATATAATTGACCAATCAGGACACAAGGCTATCTGACGTCACGTGACGCACGACGCGCGAAATTTTAATGAAGGAATTTTTTGCCGCTTTCCTGGTCTTATTTTATTGCTGGTTATACCAATGATATAAAAATTTTGTAAACAGATTAAAAATACTGAGTTTAACCCTTGTTTTGCCTCCTAAAATATTCGTTAATCTCTAAAAATATTATTGTTTTAGTTTCAAAATATACCTAGTTAATAAATTAATAATTTTCCATATAAAATATTATTGTTCCGAAGTGATTAGGTTTAAGGATGATAACGTGTACCTTGTTGTTTATTGTAATCTTATATATAAAAATGAATCGCAAAATGTGTTGGTAAGCACATAACTCGAGAACGGCTGAACCGATTTCGATAATTCTTTTTTTATTATATTCCTTGAAGTACGAGGATGGTTCTTATGTAGAGAAAACGTAATTATGTACCACGGGCGAAGCCGGGGCGGACCGCTATAAAAATAAAATATTGGTTTATACTTTATTTATAAAATTCTGTCAGTTACAGGCTTAGGTACCTACAGCACAGACTAGTAAATAATAATAATACATATACTACGTGGTTACAGGAATATATTTTGATAAATGTTTATGTATGTCCGAAGATTTAACATTTTCTATTGTATTCTATCCCAAATGTATTTCTAAGAAGTTTTTTGAAATGTATCTATCTATGTCAAGTACGAGACGTAAAATTCTACAGAAATAAACATTTATTGGAAGTTAGCCCACATTTGAAGAGGAAAAGAGAATCCCGGAATTTTAACAAAAAATAAATACATTGAGAACAATCTACAAGTTTCCTCGATTATTTATAAATATTATTTAATTGTATTCTCTTCTAATGAATTTGGTCGTCGCTAAAAATCACACACACATTTGATTTACTCAAGAACGGTATTTACTAGTAAACTGTAAAATACGCTATCTTTAGTTTTTTTTTCGCAACCGTTTGCACTTAGTATATTTATAAATAGATTTTCGAAGCAGTCAGTATAATTTCTCAGAAAACCAAACCATAAAACTGGATTGATAACTTCCGTGAAATACAAATTTATAATAATCAAATTATCACACAGTTTTGTGATAAAAATAGCACGTTAATTATTAAAATTCGCACATATACAAAGGCAGTGAATAAGACTTGACGTAGATACTGCTAAATTGGAGTAGGTAAGCAGGTAAGTAACCGGTCTGGCCACAGACATGTATCAAGGTAGACTAAGCGAGTGTATGTACTTTCCGTGTCCAAACTAAGTTTATGAAACTTACTTGACGCTGGCCTACACTCAGTCCGCGCTTGCAGTTCGCCAAGGAAAGACGTGAAGCTGAATAAAGTAAAATGCCGAATTGCGCCGTTATAAACTGTAGAAACTCCACAGCTGTGAGTGGCCGAGTTAGCAGAGATGTTTTCTTCCACCGGTAAGTAATTTTCTAATCAGAATATGCACTATTTATTTTAAAATCAAATAAAGAATATCTGTGGAAAACGATCGTGACAAACACGGATACCAAATCATACGAAATGATTCGGAATACATTGCGGCTTTTACTTGGCACGGTAAAGATCGCGTCGTATGATAACAAGCAATGAATAGCGTCTTCTCATTTTTCTGTTCTCATTTTTCTGTCCAATTTTGTGGTTAGTGATGTTCATTTGATGCAACAGTTCTCGATTCTAATCGATTTTATAATCGAACAGAAAAATGATAATTTGAAGGAGCAATTTTTCAGAAAAAAAGGCATAGATTTTTTTTGTCATTTAATACGACTTGACCTAAAACTTTTAAGTATTTTAATACAAAGGTACTAAAAATAAATATTATGACATGGACGCCATTAGTTAAAGTGTCATCTTGGGAGTTTTTTAAGAAAACTCCTTATTGCTTAGACTATGTTTGTTTTTTCAGTTTTCCAAGTAACCCGAACATAAAAGGAAAATGGATCGATGCAACGGGACATAAAGATTGAGTGATTGACAGTTTCATTACTTTCTTTCGATGGCCTCTCTAGTACGTAGTACATGGTAACTCAATGGGCATATGTAAGAAAAAGCTAAAACACATTAGTTTACTTGTTAGAATATTAAAAGGTTTATAACTTTATTTTATCATCCCTCTGTCTATGGTAATTATCATTTTTCTGTCTTGAATCGATTTAGTAATCGATTACGATTCATTTATTTGACTACCTCTTAGACATAGATCTAGTTTGATCTGATTTCTTTCGATTTACTTCGATGGGATAGGACGATACTAGAATCGCCGCGCGAGTGGCGGCCGGGGCCTAATCGATTTAGCGTAAAATGAAATTAACATCACTAAAAACTTAAAAAGCGCTCGTGACGTCATAACGCGTCAAGGTCAGTACAAAAAATATGACACGCTTGGTTTTCATACAGATCGCGGTACTTGCGTTGTCTACTTAAATATACATGTCTGTGGGTCTGGCCAACGTTGCGTTGACACGAAATAAAATGACCCAATTTTTACAAAGAACACACATTTATTCTCTTTGTTAGTTTGTTACAAGTGTATAAAGGTTTACAGTAAAGCTCGTAAAAAATAACAATAATTTTGCTTTTTATAAACACACGTTTTACTTTTACTCCCATGAACATCATATATTTTCTTTCCGTTGGTAGACTTTATTAGCAAGGCCGCTACTTGCACAAACGTTGCCTTTCTGTTACAATAAATTAAAAACTAAAAAGTATTGTAAATAAACTAGCTTACCGCCCGCGGCTTCGCCCGCTTTGTCTAAAACCTAATACATTATATACTAAAACCTTCCTCTTGAATCACTCTATCTATTAAAAAAAAAACCGCATCAAAATCCGTTGCGTAGTTTTAAAGATTTAAGCATACAAAGGGACATAGGGACAGAGAAAGCGACTTTGTTTTATACTATGTAGTGATCACATGAGTAGAAAGTCTACTCATCGTCTTTCTACTCATGTGGTAGTGATAATGCTGATGAACATGCAGTGGGTATTTAGAGGTCGATGGAAAGGTCATTTAACTGAATTTGTATTTAGATATCAAAACTCGTATATCTAGGTACATCCCTTTTGTTTTTGTATAATTAAATGGCTTGCTTACATTGCTATAAAAATATTTTTAAACTATTAGTTTATTATTATAACTAACTATTACACTTATGCATTCCACTGAAGTCTGGACAATATTTAATGCGTATAAAACCTAAGTTCTTGAAAGCAGGAATTGATCTATTAGAAATACTTCCTTGTTCGTTTTATACACAGAGAGAGGCTAATTTATCCTTGTGCTGTTGGGAAAATTGCTCTTTATTTATTTGACCCCAAGTACAGATAATATAATAAGTACTAGATAATATAATAGTAACAAATAACAATTAAACGAATATACTTAATCTTCTTATATATAAAAATGAATCGCAAAATGTGTTGGTAAGCGCATAACTCGAGAACGGCTGAACCGATTTCGATAATTCTTTTTTTATTATATTCCTTGAAGTACGAGGATGGTTCTTATGTAGAGAAAACGTAAACATGTACCACGGGCGAAGCCGGGGCGGACCGCTAGTATTTATTAAAAACAACACGTGACGCTAGAAAGAGTTTTGATTGTCATTTCAGTGTTCGATTCGTTCAGTTTTAAATACCTACAATTGAAATTCAAAAAAATTCATGGTTTTTGCTCAAACAAAAAACCACCGTTATTCCAATTCTATAACGGAAATTATCTACTAAATACTATTATTCAGTCGTATATTTTACAATCCTACCTGAGTTTACTCACATAATACTTAAATTAGTATTCAAGACCAATGTTAGTGCCGAAATGATTCTGCGAATCGAGGTCAGAGACGCGCTATCTCACACGTAGGAGATTATTTGGTGATAAGGAAAAATTGTGATGTTAAAAAAATATGCACAAATGATAAAAATATGCACTATGCATCATTATCTAGAAGTCCTGTTTTATTATCTTTATTGATTGATGTAGATTTCCTTTAGATTTCCAAGAAATTGTTTGTTTTTGTACATATTATGTAGGTACTTGGTTGGTTGGAACTTTCCTCAATTGAAACATCAAGCTACTATTATATTAAATATGTATTATAAATAGATTTCCATAAAATTTAACACAGGAAATTTAACTGTTCCAAGATGGTTCCAAGTGATTTCGCACATTTTCATTGCGCGCAATTTTAAACACTTTTTTAATCTTTGACAGGTGCAGCACAGACTACACTCGGACCACAGATACGCAATATTCAGATCCTGTTCTCATTTCTCTTTCATTGACGTACAAGGCCGTACGTACTACGTACGTCATTAGTTTTGCAAGTAATACCTAGTAAACTGTATTTTAGATTTCGTTTATCGAATTGGGGTTTTTGGATTATCTATTACTGAAAAGTGAAAACTGATTTTTACATAATTATGAACTTCGTTGCGAATGGGGACTTTTAATTCTGTTATAGCCATAGGTAGTTAGTTACCGAAGAAATATGTATTTTTTCTGAGTGACGTTGGTTGATATTTTTATTCTGTGTCAACTCATGCGGAACCAGGGCAAGCAGTTAGTTAAATATATGCAATCAAGCTTAAATTACTGTCTAAAAATGCGGCTATCATGCGGATGTAATAATTTAACATATTGCGCTTTCAATTTCGTTAACTATGAATGGAATAAATATCTATCGTAAATAACACCCTTTTTTTTTTTTTTTTTTTTTTAAGTGGGGAAATCTTGCATAGATACCCACGGCCTCCGGGGAAGGGGCCGTGGGTTATGTCGGATTCCTACCGACCAAAACCCCACTGTGTTCCGTCAAGCCGCATGAACGACGGGGCCACGGGTATATCGTAAATAACACCCTGCCAATAGTATATACTATATACGAATAATAATCATAAAAAAAATCTAATTAAAGAAACAAAAACTATTTTTGTTCTTTGGGTTTATCTGCATAAGTGAGTTCGGAGAAAATAAATAGTTATAAAGGTTGGTAAAAAACTGGCCTTCGAACATTGAGTTAATAATATTATGTACTACGTAGTAAATGTATCTCAATGCCTTCGAAACGGTTTACTACGAGTTTGCACTTTGCACATATTGAAACTGTACCATTTGTTGTAAATAAATTCTTATTCAAGAAAAAATGTTGTACCTATTTATATTGTTCAAACTATATACAGGATGTTTTCTTATCCCATCATAAAGTGGGAAGATACAACTGATAGTCCTGTTTTTTATCGGGATTCCCCGTTCGGATGCGGCATGGGGATTTTCCCGGACCATATCGTTGTCAACAGTATGTGGTTGAAATATTAATTTATTTATACATATATATTATCCTGATGCGATAGTTTGTTTTCGTCGGTATTGTTTTGATCAATCGTGCAAAGAATAATGAATTTAATTCATCATTTTGTTTGTAGATAATATTTGATGAATAATATTAACACACTGTCCGCAAAAGTATTATTTGTGCGTTAGTTTCTTTAATTTTTTTTTCACTATTACCATGGACTAATATATATTAGTCTATGCTATTACCAAACTCAGTCGACTTCTCAATCCTTGATTTTCAGAACAGAGAGTATTTTTTCTTATTTTTAAAACTTGATGATAATGTGAAATTATTCTATTTTATGAGAGATGATATCAATCTGAAGATTCTTGAATATTTTGTTTAGAAGTCCGACTTTATCACAGCTTTAAAGCATTTCTAGACATTTTTTTTACATAAAGTTCTGAACGAATTCACATGGTGTGGTATAAACCGATTAAAGATTAAACCGAATACTGCGAAGTGGTATTTATGACTTGTTAGACATCTAGGGCTTCTTGAGCTTTAGCGCGAAAACTGATTATAAGTACCTACCTACTTAATTGCACGGTTTCCAATGAACTTGCTGTATCGTTTCACATTAACTAGCTGCTTCACGTGGTATTCCATGTGTATTTTTTTGTAATAAACTAGCTGCGATTCGCGGCTCTGCTCCTGTTGGCCTTAGCGTAATTATATAAGTAATAAGCCTATGTAGCCTTTCTCGATAAATGGGCTAACACCGAAATAATTTTTCAAATCGGACCAGCAGTTCCTGAGATTAGCGCGTTCAAACAAACAAACTCTTCAGCTTTATAATATTATGAGTATAGATGACTATAGTAGGTATTATCTGTGATAGTAATAAGCTATGTCCTTCAGGTTTCAAAGCTTGATTTTTTTATCATCATAATACATCAAAAATATTAATCTACAAAATTTGTAAGATTTTGACATATAAAATGTACTTTGTACTCTAAAAATCATAACCAATTGTGCCAATATTGTGCAAGAATACTCGAACTAACGGTAGGTATTTTGAATTTATTGCTAAAGCAATGTAGTTTTTATTTTAATGGAAACTAAAATTAAAATGGCATGTGATCTACTGATTAGTGATGCTAACAATAGATATTTAATATATTATAATCACTTTATTGTAATCTAAAATAAATCATTCTTAGAATCGCTTATTTGATAATGCAAGCACATGTAGATTTATGCCATGATAGTGTTTATCTAAAAATATTTTTAAAAAGATAACAAACGATATTTTTATTAAGATTTAACAAACGTAATATTGTTTATAATGTGATAATTATAATATGAGTTAAACAGACCGCTAAAATTATACACACCTAAAAACGACGCAATACCCTAATACATATTATTATATCTGGGGGCACGGCAGTGCCCCCGCCAAGTCGAGCAAAAAAAAAGCGGCACGGCCGTACCATCCTTTTCTCGAAGCAATTCGGGCCTTTTTCGACCCCCTATAATTCGGTTGTGGATAAAGCAAGAAACCTGAATCTTCAGTAACTAATCCGGCATTGTATAAACACGGAATATTTAAAATTTCAGTCAATTTGAACCAGTAGTTTAAGAATGACAACTTGTTAAAGTTTCTAAATTTTGTCACTCACTGACTCACCGACCATCAAAAGTCCAAGGCACTTCTAGCAGACTTAGAAGCTTCATATTTGGAATACATATAGAGTTTAGTGTCTTAGGGCGCGTTCCCACTATGTCGTAACGACTAATTTATCGTTCGACGACTGTCGTCTCTACCTGTTCCCATTATAACGATTGTTTGTCGTCAACATTTTTTATCGTTTAGCGACTGTCGTATCTAGCTGTTCCCATTGGATCGCGACGACATTTTATCGTTTCCTGGCAGTCGCTTTGTCGTTTACACATCATCAGCAAGTTACAAATCTAGTCGCCTCTGCCTTCGCTTGGTGATTACTAGTGCGTTTACTCTCCTGAATTCAATGGACGTCATAGAGTTGCCGTCCACGATTTTTTTATCGTTTTACGACTGTCGTGCTTGACGTTCCCACTGTCCCGACAAAGTGTCGTCACTGCAAAAACTGTCGTAGACGACAGTAAATTGTATCGTTCTAAATGTGAACACCTCCATTTAAACATATAAGCCACGACACTTAAAACTACACGATTATCTGTCGTCACGACACGGTGGGAACGCGCCCTTAATCATGGGAAAACTTAAATATTTTGTAATTTCGGTCCAGTTTTCCAAATACACCAACTGCATCAATAACTTTGTAATCCCATATAAATATATGGGATTACAAAGTTATTTATGCAGTTGGTGGTTGGTGGTGGTATCAAAAAGAAAGGCTCTACAAAAAGAAGTGAGATCCCATCAAAAACATCCTGTAAAAAACCCAAGTCTCGCAGCTCAGTCTTTCTACCGTCAAAAGTTGTGAGATCCATGTAATACCAAGTCGGTTAATCTATTTAGTGTCTACTTGAAGGACCTTCTGTCTTAAGTTATTACATAAGTTATTATCATGCCCATATTAAAAATATTTAACATTTTAAACAAATAGATCGACTTGGACATCGCATGAAAACAAAATGAATATTACAATATTATATTAGATTCTTTAGTCTCTCGCGCCTCACGCGATTGAAACTCTCGTTCCTGTTGGTCGCTGGCCCGTCGTGCTGTGTAGTGTGATACATACTAATAATCAAATCAAGCGATGTCCAAGTCGATCTATTTGTTTAAAACGTTAAATATTTTTAATATTGGCATGATAATAACTTAATGTAATAACTTAAGACAGAAGGTCCTTCAAGTAGACACTAAATAGATTAACCGACTTGGTATTACATGGATCTCACAACTTTTGACGGTAGAAAGACTGAGCTGCGAGACTTGGGTTTTTTACAGGATGTTTTTGATGGGATGTATATGACATGAATCGAGATGGAATAAATTCTAACACAAATATAAAAATAAACATTGACATTATTTTAATTTGCGTCAATTCAACCTACTTCCCGAAATAAGATGGAGGATTATATTTTTGTCTTATTTATTTTGGTATTGAGAACAGATTGGAGACGTATTTACCAGATTTTATACCGTACTAGCTTTCCGCCCGCGGCTTTGCCCGCTGTGTCTAACCTAATAAATTGTGCATACGTATTACAGACCTTCCTCTTCAACCACTCTATCTATTAAAAAAACTGCATCAAAAGCCGTTGCGTAGTTAAGCATAGAGACATAGGGACAGAAAAGCGACTCTGTTTACTATGTAGTGATTTTTACTCTGTATTATATTATCTGTATTACCGTTTAGCAGCAATGCTTATTTAAATAAAAATTGCATCACACGCCACGTTAAAATCTCCACATGTCACAACTCAAATGATGAGTAAATTGAAATTATTACGCAAGAAACACGTGGCAACTGGTGTATATTTTTTTAGATAATACATACATATAAACACAGATATAGTTAATAACCACTTTAAGATAATGCAGTAGAAGTGACTCAATAAAGTTTATGATAGCGTAATATTTTTTTTATTCAGTTACCTATGTATTAATTTTACAACAATTATTAAATAGTTTAAATAACTATAATACCACAATATTGATTTATTTGTCGATATTGTGGTAATAATAAATCAATATATGTATGACTAATAAGGTCATTTACCTTAAATTATAAATACATTACCTCAAATCTTAATAAACTAATGTCAGGAGTACAGATGGTTCATTCATTATTTATAAAATGCTGTTATTGCGTAATGCTAAAGAAAAAAGCTTTTTAAATCTTAATATATATAAATCTCGTGTCACAAAATCACAATGTTTGTCCCATGTTTGTCCTCAATCGACTCCTAAACCACTTTAACCGATTATAATAAAATTCGCACACCATGTGCAGTTCGATCCAACTTGAGAGATAGGATAGGTTTTATCCCGGAAATCCCACGGGAAAGGGAACTATATGCGGGGTTTTCTCTGAAAACGCGGGCGAAGCCGCGGGCGGAAAGCTAGTAACAAATAAAGATTTATTTTATAGCATCAAACATTATATTATAATATTTAATTAGTATAACCTTATCAGTTAGCGGTAAAAAATTACGGCTTTTATACAGTTCAGCCACAGATCACAGAAACTAAAGGTCTCTATGAGTTCAGCTGTTTTGAGCTTTTGAGTGACAAACATAATATTACATCCATCCACACGATCTTTCACGTCTACAATATTATCATAAGTATACATAGTATTTTGTTTTGTAATACAAAACAGTATTGCGCAAGGTAAATCGTTGATAACAAATAAAATATATATTATGTACTTACTTATTATCACGATGACTCATTAGAAAATAGTATACATATACATAATATACATTCCTTAGGTTTTTAGAACAAAATGCAAATAACTATGACTGTTTAATTTTGTTTATTTACGATCAATTAAGATATTATGTAATTGATTATTTTTAATGATATAAATAATTTTATAGACAGATATTGTAATACTTGTATACGTAGTATATTATTATTAGTCTGTGGTAATACTGTGCCGACAGTGAAGATGAGACGTTCTGAAATGGTTTTGTCTAGCAGGAAAAGTGTTAAAAAATTATTTTCAATGTTTTTTAATTTTATGATATATCTTTACTTATATACTTATAATACATATTATAAAGCTGAAGAGTTTGTTGGTTTGAACGCGCTAATCTCGGGAACTACTGGTCCGATTTGAAAAATTCTTTCGATGTTATATTATGTCCATTTATCAAGGAAGGTAGGTATTTTTTATACTTCTTTAATCTTTTAATAGATTTCACCAGTTCCTGGACCGATTTTGAAAAGATTATCTATGATATTATCTTTGCATACGATAACATTATATTTGTTTTAAATACTAAGAATGTTTATAAATAAAACAAAAGTTCTTTTTACTCTATATCCGTTAACCTGTATGAATCATTTGCAATTTTATCAGAATATCAGACATCGTATCGATGTTTGTTTGATTTGTGAACGCACTTTAATTACATATGTTGTATTGTTTACAATAATTTGTTTTCGTATGTCACAAATTACAAACAGATGCACAGATGCAGAATTATAACACAATATACAGATACATACAGTAAGGAAACTTCATACAAAATGTTCGAAATGGCTCCCCCCCCATCAAGCGTGTTTACGAGGGTATTGAGGGGGATCGATAGTAGCGGGTGACACATCCACAGATTTTGAATATAGTATGGAAAAAAGTTTAAAGTGATGTCAATTCACATTAAATAAATATCGATTGTTTCAGTTTGTAGCCCTTTCAATAAATATATTTGTAAATACCATATCTGACTACAAGTTAGAGGTCCGCGCCGCAGTCCAAAAGCCCAGCGGCGGCGCGCCGGGTGCGGCACCCGGCGCGGCGCGGCGTCGCCGGCGTGGGCTAGTTATTTTTAAAGTTATTTCACCACCGCCCATAAACACCTGTAACACTTCTAGTGTTACACTTTGCCGGCCTTTTATGGACAAATAAGCTCTTTTCTTGAAGGCCCCAATGTCGTAGTTGTTCGGGATCACCGCAGGTGGCAAATCGTTCCACAGTTTCACCGTACGCGGAAGGAAGTTGCGGGTGAAGCGGACAGTGGTGGAGCGCCAACCATCCAGATGGTGCGGATGGAACTGGTTTTTACGGCGTGTGGTCCGGTGGTGGAACTGTGCGGCTGGTAAAAGGTGGAACAATTCCTCAGAGCACTCCCCGTAGTAGATTCTGTACAGTATACAGAGAGCCGCAACGTTTCTTCGCACTGACAGTGGATCGAGCCTATCGGAAAGCCTACGGTCATCGACAATTCGAGCTGCTCGACGTTGGATGCGGTCAAGAGGAAGGAGTTGATACTGTGGGGCTCCGGCCCAGAGATGAGAACAGTATTCCATATGCGGTCGCACCTGAGCCTTGTACAGCTGAAGTCGGTGGGCCCGCTTGAAGTACTGTCTCGATCTACTGAGCACACCAAGTTTTTTCGAGGCTAATTTAGCCTTCGCTTCCAAATGACTGCGGCATTGAACGTCACTCGAGATTTCAACTCCGAGGATTCCGATTTTCGGCGATATACTAAGGGGAGTACTCTTAAACCGAGGTTCTACGACAAATGGGGTCTTTTTAGCGGTGAACGCGCAAACCTGCGTCTTTAGGGGATTGAACTCGACGAGATTAAGTTCGCCCCAATCTGAGACTTTTTGGAGAGAAGACTCCACTTCAGACACAAGTTTGTTTCGACTCTCATTGAGGCTTTCCTTTGAGGTGTTTGCACGGCCGGGATGAAGAGCATCCCCCGCATAGCAATGAATGTTACTGATTTGTAACAAATCATGTTTATAATTATCATGGATAAAAATAATTTTGTTAACTTTTGCAGGATTTAGACGCGATCTCTTCGCAGTTAAGACTAGCCCAGCTACAGAAAAAACCCTTTCAATTGGCGTGCTTGTAGCTGAGATAGATAGAAGCGATCGCGCTAATCCGGCAAGCCAAGGAAAAACAACTTTTTTTTGTTCCCAGAACTTAAGAATGTTGCCCTCTACATCTCCTAAATCTGAAGGGTTAGCCGTAGCCAAATATCTCCAACACTCTTAAGTAACGTCGACATCCTCATCAATAAATCTATTGGAGTGTTTTTTGGCTAGCTTTTGGAGTAAAACATCTGGCATCGACGATATAGTAGACATTGTCTACTATATCGATGCGACGTTGCCGTGTTGTAGACAACAACGCGTGCGTGAAACATGGTTCGCGCGCAAAATTTGAACTCGGCGTCAATTTTTCTGTGACCCGGCGGCGGCGGCGGCGCGCCGGGGTCGCTCGGCGGCGGCACGCCGGCGTGGCGCGGACCTCTACTACAAGTTAAAAAGAGACTTTTTTTTAATTTCTATAGATATGGCAGTATGAGTTTTATATTATGTTGACATATTTTCTATCAAAATGATAGCTACAAATAGTACCTATTAGGAGTCCAGTCTGTTTAAAGATCGCATCTATTTTTTACGCAATCTAGAAGAGCACGAAAATATAAAAAAAGGAAACCTTAAAAAAATCTTGTTTAAATTTATGTGCATAATTACGTAAATATTAGGGAAGAAAAAGATAGATATTATAATTATTGTATTTTTATCGATACGTGGCGTCTCCACTTTGTCAAGCACTAAGCCTGTCAAACTATTTTCTTTTTCTTCCTAAAACAAAAAGGTAGAGGTTCTATGCTCGTATAATAATAATTTTAATTTATTTTTGCATATTTTGTGTTTTTAATTTAATTTAATTTATCGTTTTAAAAATAATTTAGTAGATAGGTATACCTACATACAAGTATTGTAAATTCTGGTTTAAAATAATTATTGAATATATGTATAATACAAATATCAAGCATTATAAATAATTGAGGTACATTAAATAGCCTTCGGCGTC
This sequence comes from Colias philodice, assembly GCF_061535455.1. Taxonomy (NCBI): domain Eukaryota; kingdom Metazoa; phylum Arthropoda; class Insecta; order Lepidoptera; family Pieridae; genus Colias; species Colias philodice. The sequence goes on along the minus strand of NC_143107.1, from coordinate 384,962 downwards.
CATAACAAAACTAGATTTCGAAATATAGCACTGATAAAAACGTATTTACTTTTACAAGCTGTATTAATTCGGATTGTTTCTTCTTGTAAATTCATATTTAGGCTACACCATTTTTGTATTTTAACGGGTTTTAATCTCCAAATTACCACAAAATCAACTGTGAAAAAAGCAAACAGAAATATACAGGCCGAATTGATAACCTTCTCCGTTATTTTTCAAGTCGGTTAAATATCAAAAAGTAACAGCCCTATAGCTATACGTCATAATTTCATGGGGGGGGGGGGGGGCTTAGTTTCCTAACTGTATGTACGTAGTATATATCTGTCAACTGTGATTATAATATGTAATAATTATTAGTAACTAGGTTTCCGCCCGCGGCTTCGCCCGCGCAATCAAAGAAAAACCCGCAGGCGCATAGTTCCCGTTCCCGTGGGATTTCCGGGATTACATCATTTTCCCGGGATAAAAAGTAGCCTATGTCCTTTCTCGGGTATCAAAATATCTCCATACCAAATTTCATGAAAATTGGTTCAGTAGTTTAGGCGTGATTGAGTAACAGACAGACAGACAGACAGAGTTACTTTCGCATTTATAATATTAGTATGGATTGACAGATTTAATCAGATGATCGAAGATTAATTTTTTTAAAACTCAAAACTCAAACTCAAACATTTATTTATTCAATTAGACTTCTTCTAGAAGCACTTTTGAACCGTCATTACATATTTTTAACATTTACCACCGATTCGGAAAGCAGTATCACAGGCAGTATCTACGGAGAAGAACCGGCAAGAAACTCCCTAGTTGCTCTTTTGAAATCAAGTCATGTGGTGATTCATTCACTGAGTTTAGTTAGTTAGTGTAGACCAAGAAGCTTATATCTAATACACTGGAGATTGCACTATGACCATTAACTTGTCACAAGAAAATATAACCTTGAATGACGTCAGTGTTGTTTTTTGTCTCTTTCTGTGGGTGACCACACTGTTTTGTATATTCAGGATTTTTCGAAGTAGAAAAAACTAAAAATCATGGTCTATAAATAATAACGACATATATTTTTAACAGTATTTTTATTATAATTACTGGTCAACTTACAAGAATTATCACCTTTATACGACATACAATTTTAATTGGTAGAGAATGATAGTTTTAAATAACGCTTGATAACTTTTGGCTACAAAGCTTGGATATTAACCGATATACATCATTAACATCCTTTGTAAATAGAGGAAAGTTGTGTTTTGCATCAGATGCTGTTTACCAAATTGTAAGTTACTCAGATCTTCTTTTTAAACGCGTTGCTTCAACGGGTCAACTTCAAGCCAAAAGTTTATGGCAGTGTTTTTTTTCTGGGTCGTAATCCTCAGTAATTTTACCCTTGATAGGCACATATATTTCTTTTTACTTCATTTTTTGGAAAGCTGAAATACGTAAAACAAAAAAATATTAGGTTAAAAAGTATAAATTTCAATGTAAAAAAGAACAAACCACAATATGTGAGTGCAATACCGATGTCGTGTGTTGTTTCATTACTAGTATAATCTAGTACATATAAAATTTTTTAAAATGGTGTTCTAAATGTTCATCATAATATTGTTTAGCAATATATTATCGTCGCTATCCGTAAAAACCCATCATCATGGTTACCTTACTTGTTAAATTTGTTTGTTGAAAACTTGTTGAAAAATGATGAAAGTATTAGGAAAAGAACTTATTTAACATGATTGCTTAGTAAAATGATGATAAATTTGACGATTTTTGCCATTAAAATGATTCTTAACAGGTAAATGCATGAATATTGAGGAATATTGTAAATAACGTAAATATACACTTGCCTGTGAAATTATAGGCCAGAATTTGGTGTCCAAAAACTTCTGCAATTTTTCACAATGCAATACATTATTATTTTTCGGAAAATATTTATTAAATACGCAACAATATTAACTTAAATATTCGAAGCGACCATGAAGCGACGCAATTTTTTTGACACATATGCCATATTGTCAAAGTGAGAGTTGCTACAATTTTATTATCGTAACTACCCATAATCAGGGAGTATCGCTTTTTAATAATTGGTTCAGATACTTATTTTATTTAGCATAAATAATAATTGTCTCATCCAACAATGCTTCTGAATGACGTTGTTGGCAATTTATCAACAAACTCATGTGCAAAAACTAACCTTTTGCACAGAATATTACAGCATACATAGTAGCCTTGGGAAAACTTCGTATTAACAGTGGCAATACCAAGTTAGGTGTGAAAGTGATAGAACACAACAATTTTCTTGTTAGTTGTTACACGTCAAATGTTCATACCGAAATCTCCAGTGTATAAGATATAAGCTTCTTGGTGTAGACATTATATGTGTTTTTATCAGACACTAGCGGTCCGCCCCGGCTTCGCCCGTGGTACATAATTTTTACGTTTTCTCTACATAAGAACCATCCTCGTACTTTAAGGAATATAATAAAAAAAGAATTATCGAAATCGGTTCAGCCGTTCTCGAGTTATGCGCTTACCAACACATTTTGCGATTCATTTTTATATATAAAGATAGATATATAGTGTCAACTGTCAAGTCTTGTAATTTCTATCAAATCAAAATCAAAACTAACAATATAAACAAAGGCATACTTAATAGAGCAATTAATATGATTATTAGGTCAGGTGTAATTGCATATTGATAACAGCTGATAGCCTGATAACACATAACCTAAGCACATAACACTATATTGTTATACATACTATAAGGTATGAGAAGTTGAGAACTAACTCTACACGGAATTTAATTTTACAGATTTTTGAATGCTGCTTTTTAAGACGTATCTTTTTTTATATGAAATTCGTATCAGTCTATGAATACGAGCTAATACGGTTTTAAATGGTTTTAGTTGGTTTTAGTTCGTACTTTGAACCTTTTGAGCACAAAATGTCCGTTGTACATGAATTCATTATTCAATATTAAGGTTAACAACTAAATGTTACAAGATCAAGAATGTTTTAAATATTTCACATTCTTCCAATCACACTTTTACTTTTGTATTACAAACAGGAGTATCATAACTGCTTAACTGGGTATTTTACCGAAATAAACCCATAAGGATATTATAATTTATAATAATCTCGCTATTAATATTCGTTAAACATTAATATGGCAATAATAAAAACTTAAAAAAAATGAGGAAAATATTGCATTATTTTGAATACAATTTTAAAGGAAAATCGTTTGTTTATTATAAACGATATATAATAAACGATATCGAAATAAGTTACATAATAAATTATTACGTACAGTAATAGAAATACATATATTTATGTCAAAAAAAATAATATGGTAAATCCCTTAAAATAAAGATCATAAAAAAATCCCTAAACATAAAAAGAACCTTCGCATAAATGTAATTTCTATTTATTTGAATGATAGGCGAAGTTCAGTGACCTTGCACATTGAGAAAATAGGTCATTGCACTGTCTACTACGCACTTTTGGGTTGACGAACTTTTATTATTTTTAATCTGTGTCGTATTGTCTAGTTTATTGTACCTAGGCAATGGGTGTACTATTTTTGATAAGATTATTAGTGAAATAACGGTTTAGAAATTAGACAACTATGTAACTACGCTTGTTTTTAAATTATCGTAGGTACATATCCTTGACGAGTAGAACCTGTTTATGCCATTGTTTATGCATGATATATTTTAAAGATTTTTTTTTTAATTTGCAATTAATTGATATTTAAATGGCTTTTAGATGAATTTTATAAGATTATACATATTATATCCTTAATATGCCTTTGTTGCGAAAACAAACTTTCATATTGCATTGAGTAACTGTACCTTGAAAGTCGATGCAACGAAAGTAAAAATAAATCAACTGCATGGAATTTTTTTTACGAAAATAAACCTTATTATTTTATCATACCAAAACATCTGCCCTACACTTTATCCTATGCCCTTACCACACAAAGCGTGCCCCTATAAAGTCGATCAACCCTTACCTTGAACGCCTTCAAGGTCTCCCAGTGAACGCCCGACCTTAGCGATCGATACACATGAACCTACTATATCGTTTGATTGCTAATGTAGACGTATAGGAAATGTTATTATTTTATTGTTCTGGTTATAAATGGGTAACAATTAAAAAAAATATAGTCCATGGGCTATGTTTCTCAAGAAAAATAAAAATGTAAGTATCAGTAATCAGAGAGACAAAAAAAACATAAGTAAGTACTTGTAGATATAATATTCATCCAGAAAACATAATTACTAATTGCATGCAAGAAGACAAAGGATATTTTTAAAATAAATATTTGTGCATGAATTTTTTTCGGTTACGTATTTTCGAATCAATAATTTGTCGATGCTATTTCCAAAGAATGCATAAAATGACATAATTACTGAAAGCATTTTATCCTATAAATAGCACATAATTGCACATTTAATTATACATATATTGATTAACTAGCTGTGCCCGCGACTTCGTCCGCGTGGAAAAGTGACTGGATAGTTTTCCCATGGTAAAAAGTACCCTATGCCCTTTCTTAGCATATTATTTTCTACCACTGCCCGCGATGTTGCACCACCACGGCGTGTCAGTACCAAACACAGATCACAGAAACGTACCAAACATATCTAAAGATGACAGTGTCGCTATAGCATTACTTATAAGGAAACAACTTTTAAATAGCATTAAAATATAAGTATATGTTCTTGAAGTAAAACTTCTTTAGGCACGTTGAGAGTAAAATTTCAAGGAGTAAGGCGACGCGATTTTGGTATCTTTTAAAATTGCCAAAGAAGTTTCACTTCTGACACGTGTGCTCGGCACACACGCTCTTTTTTTGCAAGCGAAGGAAGTGAAGAGAGATATATGAGAATCCTGCTCAGCTTAGTTATAATAAGATTTTGTGACTGAAGAAAATAGAGAAAATTATGCAGAAATATATTCCAGGACACAAAAACATAAAAAAGGACCAAAGATATTATATCCTAAAATACTTCCCTATAAACTACGTTAGTAGTAATGCTGCCAGGAGCCAAAATGTACAGAGAGTCAGGACTGGTGATGCGGGAGCAAGCGACGTACAGTTGCCCGTGTGAGAAACAGCTCGTCCTGAGGTCGACACCCCCTACCCTCAGTGTCTGCCCCTGCGACTTATTGATGGTCATCGCGAAGCAAACACTCACGGGAAACTGTACACGCTTGAACTGGAACGGGAAGTTATGAGGTATGAGGGGAATGCGTGGTATAAATACTGCTTCGCCAACTCCACAACCCGTAAGAATTTCCGCCTCAATGGTGTGTCTGTGGAGCGAGATAACTTTAAGGCGGGTCCCGTTACATAACTTCGGGGGAGATAGGTTCCGAAGAAGCATAATCGGGACACCGACCTTCAGCTTGATGGTATGCGCTGGAAGTCCGCTTGCTGACAGGGAGTTTAGAAATTCAACGGGATAGTGTGTGGCGTCATCTTGCTCGACGACAGTGTTTATAGAGGTGTAGACCACTTCATTACCCTCAATTTTAGAGAGAATGCATTCGTTTATTGCTGCAGCCTGATCATTTTTGGGCGTCAAAATGGCCCGCTCACACACCCAAGAATTCTGCTGGTGTTGTATACGACTGATGTCCCCGTACACACAGCGAATGAGTTCCTCTAAGCTGGCTACCACTCTACCGAGAGACTCAGGAAGCACCACCTGCCCATCTATCTGTTCTGGTAGAGTGCCTTCGCCAAGACTTAGAAGGACATCGGAGAATTCTTGAGCACGTGCATTGCCACCAAGCCGAGCTCTCATATTAATGGTCAAGCGCAGCGTATGAACTCGTGACCACAACGAAGATCGTTTCAAAGAAGCATTCACCTCATCAGCCCTCGATCCTCGCGTCACCACGGGAAGCGTTTGTCGGAAATCGCCACTGAACAGAACTGTGATACCACCCATCAAATTTTCGTTCCTGCGGATGTCCTGCAGGGTTCTGTCCACGGCCTCAACTGCCTTCCTATTGGCCATCGTACACTCATCCCATACGATCAGAGAGCAATCCTTGAGCACGTGTCCTTTATCACTGTTACGTGACACACCGCAAACAGGCGTTTCGGCTCTCTCTAAATCGATGGGAATTTTAAACATGGAATGTGCTGTTTTACCACCCGGAAGCAGTGTGGCAGCGATTCCCGACGACGCTACAGCAATAGCAATTTTTCCTTGCCTCCTAACTTCTGCAAGTATGCCAGTGGTAACAAATGTTTTTCCTGTTCCACCAGGAGCATCCAAGAAAAACATTTTACCCTGGTTTTGCCCAACGCTTTCAAGAACGGTGTCGTAAATTTGTTTTTGCTCTGAAGAGAACAAAGCGACATGGTCATTTCGTATGGTGGTCATTTCGCCCGGATCGTAATTTGTCTCAGTGTTATACTCTCGATTTCCACGGTCTTGATGCTCTGATGATTGGGGAGCTGGTAACCCATATTCGATCAGTGGATTGCCGCCGATAGAAATGACCACATCTTGAAGTGAACTGAGACAGGTGTTCAGCACGCGTTCATCTGTTACATCGATTTCATCTCCAGTAGCACGCCTCAAAGCTCGTAGAAAATCTTCAGACAGATGATGGCGATACTTCTCCCACAAAGTAACCGGGTTCGCTACTCCACAAAACACCAAGATGACGGCAAACAGATGTCGCATGCGGCTCGGACTGTCACTGACACTCGCCTCTGCGAGGGTGTCATCCCAGTTTTGGTCGTCGTCAAGAAGGTGACGTGCTACGCAGGCTGCGCGGTAAGTGGGATACTCCACGCCATCATATGTCCTCAGAAAGGCGAACGACGTTGGGCCTCGGACCGTGTGAAGTAATAACCGCAGAAAATAGCATTCGCCATTATTCGGATGCACGGTATAAACCCTACCCAGTGCGGTGTCTTTGAAGATTCCCGGAAATCCTTCCACAGCACTTCCTCGTTGACGTCGATTAAATACACCCCTTTGTCTGTCGTATGTGTAATACGAAGGCACCTGGTCATACGTAAGGGACCTTGCAAACTGGTCGACTTCACAGAGCCTGAAAAATGCCAAAAGAGATGTTTGGCGTGGATTTTCCAAGCGGTCAGCAACGTTGTCAGGATCAAAATATATGCGCTGGCCGTTCTCTAGATGGACATCTAAATGCATGACGGTTGGATGCCTGTCATGTATAGAGAACGCCAGTATCCGCCAAACCGCTTCAGACGTGCTGATGTAGCGACCAGATTGATACTTGGTGACCTCGTCCTTATCAGAGCTCTGTAAAGCAAACGTCGCCTGATCACTTCCTTTGTTGACGTATTTGCAGATGTATTTAATCGACTCAACGCTCGTGCACGACTCGACGTTGATGTGTGTCTGGAAGGTCCTGGACAGTACTGGTGAGTAAGGAACAATCCATCTATTATCGACCGGTTGCGCCTGGCCATGCACGCTCAGCTCAGTGGAATGCCCGCCCTCTGCTGGTGATCGGCGCCGGTATGATGGATATCCATCCTCACCAGTAATGGTTTCAATGGTAAATTTTTTCGGGAATCTCTTTGTACATCGTCCATCTTTCATGCACGGGGAACTTGGATTTAACGTGCCACAGGGGCCATGCACCATGTGACTTTTCACAATCTGATGCAGAACAGGATCGACGTCAGGGTCCGGAAGCTCAGCACTTATGACTTGATCAATCTGGTTGGGCCTGATCTTCTCTTCCAACCACAAAAGCAAGTGTGCGTGGGGCAAGCCGCGTTTTTGCCACTCCACGGAGTACATGTGGCATCGTACTGCACCAAACACTTTTGCTTTTGTGAGAAGATCCATAAGGCACTTCAACTTCAGGTGGAATACGCGAGAGATCAAGTCATGCCTGTCGTACGAAGCCTGTCCTGCAAGGAGTTCAGCTGTTATTTCAGGCCACTTTGGGTTGGTAGTGATGGTAATGAAGAGGTCCGGGCGACCAAACTTTCGCACGTAACAAAAAGCATCTTGGGTCCTCTCGTGCATGTACCGCGGACCTCCTGTGAAGGTGGAGGGGAGAATGACCATCCTTCCTACATCTTGCGCATTTACATCATTTTGCATGGCATCTCTAAGATGGACGTAATTCTCAGCTCTCAGCTTCCTTTGGTTGGACCTTATAAATACCAAACGCTCTGTTTCGATTTTGGCGTACATGTCCACCAGAAACTGACTTAAGAGCGTACGATAATAGTGGAGATAAGAAACGTTGTTTACCCTTAGCTGGATCAGGAAGCTGTAGAACTGCATGGCGGATGTTTTTTTGTTGTAATTTGGGGAGCCTGTCTGGGGGTCTACATTATAGTGGGCGAAATGGTAGCCATCCTCTCCGCGACAGAACAGGAGCGGATATTGCAGAGAATCGTACGCGCGGTGAGTCTCGCTGATTCTTTGAAGCCGGTCATCATGCGTGCGCAAAACGATGTCTCTTTTATCACACTCCTGATCGACTAAGACTACGGCTACCTCGTTCGTTGTTGGCGCATTATACCGCCCTGGATGGGCTGCGATCGGCCTTCTATCTGCACTGATTATAAACTTAAAGCGATTGCGCTCGTTTTCAGGCACCGATGCTAGGGCGGCTTTGAAGTTGCTAATGTGTGGATTAACATTATGCAACATACTCTGCAATCCTCTGACCAGACCAGAGTCCAAATTGGGGATATGTCTACTTCGCAAGCTTGCTTGTTCTTCAAAATCGCTTACGAAATAAATTTGCAAAAATTTGGGAACGTCTGTAGGTAGCAGGGAACCGATCCTATGGTAAACTTGCCCCTGGACTTTGAATGTCGGCATGAACCCTGCTTCTATGATTTGATTTGCACCAAACGATGTCATCTGGAAGGCACTGTTATAAGCACGAATGTTTTTCAAAAAATGGCTGGATTTCAGATGCTCACCATTTAGTAACACTCTTAACAGTTCTGGCGGGTCTTGCAGAGATTCCAAGCGTACCTTACCAGATGCACAACACATCCCTTTGGGCTCCCCTTTCCATTTGCGTGCTTGGCAGTAGGCACACACTTCTTCTAAGGCACCAATATCTCCATGGGCGGCGTAGTTAATCGCGACATTGTAGTGAAACCCACTCCCTTCTTTATTTAGCCACGGTTGCTCTTGGATATTGTAAACCATGGATTCATCATCAGACGTCAAAAGTTGATTTACGTCACGACGAAGGCGATCTTGATCTACCTGTGCCGCACGCTGTTCTTCCGACCAAGTTCCCCGAATCTCTTGGATTCTGTTACGTTCTTGCGATAAATGAGCTTCAACATCACCACGCATTTCGTGGTACCGATGCCGAGCAGCTGCTTGACGTTCTTCACGCTGCTCGTCTGTCTCCAACGAACGTGACAGAGCATGCTGAGAGCGATCTGCTACCAAGCGAGTTTCGCGCTCTTCTTGATTTTCGAGTGACCGAGCAAAAGAAGTACGACTCCGCTGCGAAAATAACCTCACCTCTCGCTGAGTGTATGTCTCTGACGCGCGAGACTCAGCATGGCGCTCCCGATCGCTTTCAAGCCTAGCTTCTCGCGCTTCAACACTCTCGCACGATCGAGCGGTATAAGTGCGGCTGCGCTGAGTACTCAATCTTGTCTCATATTGAGTGTACGTTTCTGACGCGCGAGACTCAGCATGGCGCTCCCGATCGCTTTCAAGTCGAGCTTCTCGCGCTTCAGCACTCTCGCACGATCGAGCAGTATAAGTGCGGCTGCGCTGTGTACTCAATCTTGTTTCTCGTTGCGTGTACGTCTCTGACGCGCGAGACTCAGCATGGCGCTCCCGATCATTTAATAGCCGCATCTCGTATGCTCCTACACTTTCAAGCGAACGTGACAATGCATTTTGAGTGCGCATAGTATCTAATCGCGACTGGCGCGATGTACTACTTTCTCCATGTCGATTTTCAGCATTGCGTTCTCGCTGAACAGTCAACCTTGCCTCACGCTCAACGGCGGTTTCAACAGATCGAGCCAATCTCTTCCTTCGGGAATCATTTGAGGATCGAGATAGGTTAGACCGTTTTCTGGGCATTTTGATTGTTTTTACTAAGCAAACAAAGATAACAGAAAAATAAATTACACACGAATTAGGCAAAGTATACCTAAATATGAATAAAGTAAAAGACTTAAGACTAAAAAAAACCAAAAAGATCCTAAAATGAAAACAAATATTGCAAAAAAATAATTGCACAAAATAAACTAAAGACAAATAATTTGATGAGATGATGATAAAATAGTGAAGAAAAAAAATAACAGAAAAATAGACTAAAGAAATAAATATAAAAGAAAAATAAATTACTAAAAAAAACCGAATATACCAAAAAAAATCCTAAAATGAAAACAAATAAACCAAAACAATAAATAAATTACACCTAAATAAGAATAATGAATAAACTCAAAACTGGAATTAATTACTAAAGACAAATAACTTTATGAGATGATGATGAGATAGAGATAAGAGAAGTAATGTTATATTCAACTGAGCAATGAGCATTCAACTAACAGATAACGTAGGTTTTACTCGCGTTTCCGTAAGTAGAAGTGGCTCCATCGGTCTTTATAATATCACCTTTTGCAAACGAAACGATAGCGCGTTTCGATAATTCTAATTCGATACTAACGCTATCTAGTTAGGTAAAAGGAAACATTTTTATATGGTGATAAAATATTATTATGATTTATAATAGAATATAGCTGTGGGTGTGTAAAAATAAATCAAGCTAGCAACATGAAAATATATTAATTACCATGCAATAATCATACAGATAATAAATACTTAACAAAAGTCAATGTTTATTTCGTACTTAACGACATGTAATTGATGAAGAAATGATAACTATCATTTAAAAAACTTACCTTTTCTATGATACAATAATATAAGACGGCATATTTTTTAAATTATCTTGCTCAAATCTGCTCAAGATTATGAGGGTTTTATTGGAACTTGCAATCGTCAAAACTAAGTGTTACATTAAAATTTTTATGCAAAAAATGCATACAAATAACTAACAACAAACTAATTACGTGGCCTAATACATATACTGTATTTTTGTAAGAGTTAAATAAATAAAAAATATTTAAATTATCATTTTCCAATATGTGTTAATGTGTATATTTATTTGATTTTAATGAAATCTCATAGATGGCGCTGTTACAAAATTAACATTATACAACTTACATTCTTTAAACTATGTTTCTCTTCCCAAGTTACTTAAATGGCATAATTTTTATAGTGTCAATCTAGATATTGTCAAACAACATTTATATATGCGTCATTTGATTATTAATTTCCAATAGTTAACGTGTGTTTGATTTTTATAACAATTCATAGATGGCGCTGTTTCAAATTTGTCTTTATACTACTAAGATTCATTAAACTGTTTCTCTGCCAAAATTACGTAAATGACGTAGTTTTTATAGTGTAAAGCTAGATAATAGCGTGGCTTACTCAAAAACAACATTTAAACATGAGTCTTTAGATTGTACGCTGTCGTAATACACGTAATACGTAAGAAAAATAAAGGTTCACAGCTCCTCCCGCGTAGGTGATAGCTTGATAATATGTAGCCTATAGCCTCACCCGACCTGTTAGTAATATTCATGCAAAATTTGAAGTCAATCTATGCAGTACTTTTCGAGATTAGCCTGGACAACCATACAGACAAACAGACAAACAGACAAACAGACAAAAATTCTAAAAACTATGTTTTTGGCTTCTATATCGATTATAGATCACGGCCCAAGTATTCTTTTAAAAAAATATTCAATGTACAGTTTTGACTTTCCTACGATTTTATTATATGTATAGATTAATAAATCATTATTATTGCAATTAATATAATCTGTGGTTTTGTCAATAACAACGGTAAATCCACGTTTATTTGCGATAAAGTAGTTTAGGGAAACGAAGTATTTTGAACATGTTTGTACATTCCGAGGCCCGAGCTTTGATAGGCATTCCATGAAATTGTTTTGTTTTGACTGCCTTCTTGGTACATTGGTTAAAACGTGGATAAAGTAGTACAGCAATGGAGTTTGATTTTAATTGGCTATTAAAACTATTTGCTTATATAGAAGTAGGTATGTTAATTTACCTTTTTGTCCTGAAAAAGTAGTAAAAGGAGCAGTATTGATTTAAATGAATTTTTTTGAGATTAATATTTTAAGAATGGTTAGATATAAAATATTTATTTTTAAGGGATGTTTATAAGGGTTTGAAATTTAAGGTCAATCGATATATAAAGTATAAACGATGTGCTCTATGTAAAGCTGGCAGATAGATATCTACTATAAAATTAATTAAAAAAAATACATAGTTAGGTACATTTTAATATAACTTTGTTACTATCACAGATAATATAATACCACAGTATAATAGGTACTATGTAAATATGTGTGTTATATTGGCCATGAAATTACGTATAGTAATATAATAATTATTTACTACAGATTGTTTATCACGTGAAGTCTATAATATGATATCATATGATATTCATAACGTTGAACTTGCGTTATCTTTTGTTTATTAAGATTTTCGTGAAATACGCGTTTTACTAACGTGATTATGATAATATGGGTTACCTACTACTTTATTACGCTTAATTTTAGCTAGTCACTTCGTCTAGATAAACAAAGACACAAAATATATTATGAATGAATTCTTAAAAATTATCATTAACATGATATAGGTATGATAGATTACAATTTTGGCCTACTTATAGAAAGCAAGTTCTAAGTACCTTAACAAACATTAAAAATTACCCTTTTGAATTATAATGTAAATATTATTACCTGTGTAGAGTTAATGTTGTATGTTGGTTTCAAATAAGTATATCAGGTACATAAAAGTGTAGTTTTTTTTAAGAAATGCGTCCATTTATTAACATGTTAATTATTATCGCTAATTTTAAATTACACATTATAAAATTATAAGTACATATCGATTTATCAGTACCATGATAGATGTGAGTGTATTTCATGAAAACCACTAAAACAGTAGTTTCTTTAAATATTACCACGGTGAATATACCTAGACTACGAACTAGAGACCGCAGCTCTAAGTTCTAACCTCAAACTCAAACATTTATTTATTTAAATAGGAATCTAGAAGCACTTTTGAATTGTCATAACTCATAACATTGATAGATGTTATGACAATTAAAAAGTACAATTTAGTTCAATAGAATTTATAATTTACCAATCAAAGTATCTGGTTAAAAGTATATTTGATTATCCACTATCCAGATAGGTACCTATACATCGCCCATATGCACAGAATCACAGATCCATCCCATATCCATCCACTTTTTGAAAAGCTAACCTAGTTATGTACTTTTATATCAAACATAGATAGTTATAAGAGAAAAGGAAAATGTTACCAAAGAAAGCCTTAAAAATAGGTCATATTATCTTAATTAGGTACACTATCAATTAAAATACTCTACCTATTTTAATTTTTATCCCTATTCAATTTTGAAAAGGAAAATTTAATTAAAAAATAACTAAAATATTGTTGGTCCCCATTATCGTTTCCTTAATCCGTTATCTAACTTTAAACACCTTGTTTTAACATTTACCTTATATTTTATCACAATACTGCGTACGGCGTACGTTACGCATGAACTTATCCTCGTGTTACTACTATAATTAATTACTACTATTAAAAAGTGACAGTAATTTAATAAGATCAGGCTCTAATGCTCTAAAGTCTAAAACATCTTGGAACCACAAAGCAAGGAGTCTACAGTAATCAGGATTAATAATTTTAAGTACCTACATAAATAAATACCTAGTTAAATAATAAATAACATATCCATAAAGTTTCAAGTATTGTTGAAATTCACAAAAGCTTTTGAGAATTTTATTCAAAAGTAACCTACTAGTAACAAGTAGGTATTCAAATCATTCGGAGAAAATAAACATTGGCTTTTCCTTAACACGAATTCAGTATTTATATAATGATCAGTAGAATAAACAAATGCATCTTTTATTGGAAATCTGAATACGATTATGAATACGTAAAAACTTCGCAAGACATTGAATTAAAAAAAAGTGCCAAGGTTGTATAATTCCTAACATCGCAACAAATTCAGTATCCGTCAAATAACCCAATTAGGAAATACAAGATCCGACAACAGTTTTCCTATCAACGATAAACCCGCGCGGGAATTCCATTTGGCGCGCGCACGCTTGGATAAAACGCACTCACACCAACACAAAATGTTGATAACCTTAGCACAAATGGTCGACGCTCTTTCCCCTCTGTCGCCGCACTTCCATACCTTAGAGGGCGGCGGGGCAGATCAATAGCTCACTGGAAAGGCCACAGAACACGTTCGAACTTGTAAAGTATTGCAGAAATTTCATTGAAAGAAATGCCCGACGCACACATGCGTACTCTATCACTGAAATCTGTCTACGAACACCACTACATCGAAATTTACGAGCGAATTTCGTGGAATCACACACAACACTGACCCGGCGCTACACACACATGCTCATTTTCGTACGCATGCGTGGTTATATGTATAAATATAGGTGCTTACGTATACTTTTCGTCATTCGCTCGAAGCTACCGTAGTGAATTCACGTCTGATTATTCTGTGAACTTGTGAAATAGTTGCGACATATTTTACGAGCGCCATCAAGCTAGATAACAAGGATTAGCGAGGATTTCAGTGCTCTGTGAAAAGTGTTAGTGAAAATTACCCGTTACGAGTCTGAGTTGGCAAAAATTTGTGAAAATTTGAGGAGTATTAATTTAAAAAGCATCAAAATGTACAACGATTCAGTGGTTCCCGTAAAGACGGAGTCTTTCAGTGGAGTTGCAGCCAAAAGGTAAATATTAATTATCAAACTTCTTTAACCGATATATTTTTATTTTTATTAGATGGAGGAAATAGTCCCAATATTACATAATATTAACAATTAAATATTACACAACTTCTGTCCAATTACAGTGCAATAATTAAAAACTATTATGTCATCTATGTTTAGTAAACATAATACGGCTAATGTAGATTTTTTTTTATTTTGTTAATTATTAATTTTATACGATAAGACAAATTAGAAAACATTAAATTCCGAAACGGTATTCAAGTGAGTCAAAGTTTGAAATAATAAAACTATTTAAAACGTTCATTTTCTCATAATTTTACTTGATAAAAACCCGACATAAAAGCATTTGTCCAAACAATTTCACAATGGATACGAAATCCTCGGTAGTATAGTGGTAAGTATCCCCGCCTGTCACGCGGGAGACCGGGGTTCGATTCCCCGCCGGGGAGATAAGTTTTGTTTATGTTTTACTTATAATTTTTTTCCTTTTTCAGTCCTATCGGGCAATGTATCAAGTCTGCGCTCAGGCGTGCTTGTGTGGAGAAGAGACTCACTATTGGTCTCATGCCGGCGCTACAGTTTCTATCAAAGAACAGCAATGGAGCCCTTTTCTGCATCCAAGCTGAAGCAAGGCCGGGTGACAGCGCTACACATATGCAAGAAGTTCTATTACAGGCTTTTTGCATGGAGAACGACATTTATACTATTAAGGTAAGCATCAAAACTTATTAATTTCATTAAAAAACTTCGAAGTGCCACCGTGATGTAATGTAAAAACTAGATTATTATTTTAGCGTCATCTGGTGGTAGTTATTAGAAATAAAGTATTATAAATAACGCCATCTAGATTCAGTGTTAGATTTTTCTAAGATTCGTAGTGAAACTCCTCGTATCAGCAAAATAGTAAAAAATGTGGTTTATTAACATTTAATTTTCTTTTATCTACAGGTCGATTCAGAAGAGAAGTTGAAAAACTTACTGGGCTGCAGCAAGACATCATTAGATTTCACCTGCGTTTTGATCCACTACCCCTTTTTGGATCCCTACACTGATTGCCCAGAAATTGATCTTTCTGTACTATCAGAATCTGAGAAAGATCTAATTGACCACTGCGAAACTAACTGGGGCTACACCCAGGTCCCAGTCATCAAACTACCAGAGAAGTGAAAACTTTGCTGTTAGAAAATTTTTGGAAAAAAAAAATATTGACCGACATGGTCCCAGTATCGTTTTGGCGTACAAGCCATTTATTGTTACGTTTGTCCTTAAGGACTTGTTAATATAGCGTAGCATATTGTACATTGTTTGAGGAGTCAGGAAGCCAATTTGGCTGTATTTACATTGTATTTAGAAAATGATGGTGTAAAGGAGGTTTTGTAATTATTGTTAATCAGATAAGATGAAGATATTTTATACCTTTGTAAATTTGTTTATATTGTAGAATTACAATAAAATATTAGTGAACAATGTGTGGTTTTATTTCAAACTAAGATGATAAATACATATGAATTCATATTTCAACTTTCCTATAAACATGGTAAATAGTAAAGAAATATAAAAGACAAGGGATGTATTAATATTTACATTGATATAAATAGTAAAATTGCAATAATGAAAATATATTGAAATAAGTAGATTTATGGAAATGTCAAATATCAAGTAAATGAATTACGAAAGAATATTAGAGATTATAAGGTAGTTAACACAAAAATAAATACTCCTTAGCCTAGTAGGAACAACTATAAACCCTTATACGTCATGTGTTACATTTGCCCAATACTTGATAATAAAATCGGCACCACGTTCCCCAATCATCATACACGGTGCATTCGTATTACCCAAAGTCACTACAGGCATTATTGAACCATCTATTACTCTGAGCCTATCTATTCCATAAACCCTTAATTCTGGATCAACAACCGCTGTGTCATCATCTTCTGGACCCATTTTACAAGTTCCCACGGGATGATATGTACTAGACGTATAATGTTTCATTACACATAGGAGATAGTCATCCGTCCCCCATTCGAAATCTTCACAATACGGCAGCGGCGTACGAACAAAATACGCTCCTTTACTTCTAAATGCGTATGTATCTTCTAATGATAACGCAAATCTAGTGCCACGTAGCAACGGAAGGAAATCCGTTTCATCGTCAAAGTAATTAGCATACAACAGTGGATGACCGTATGGGTCATTAGGATTAAGGAGAAGTCTGCCTCGACTTTTTGGGGCTATATTCATCACACGCAAAACGATACCATCGTAAAACGATGCCGGAAGTATGGCCACTTCATTGTACGCGGCAGGATCTTTAATGAATTCCCGCCAAGAACTCGTGTGATCAGCTTGATACTGAACATCAGGAGCGGCTAAGCCGTGTTTACTTTTGAGAAAAGCGATCGAGTTCGTTGGACCGTTCCCTGATAAAGGTCGTTCATGTGGGGACATGTCGAAGAAGTTTTTAACGTAGTAAAATAATTCGTCCGCATTTACAGTCGTGGCTGTTCCATTAGTCAGAGCGACTAGAAGACCATTGTATGTGACGTGGTCGTGTAAATTTTCACCAACAGGCAGGTCTATTATCACAGGAATATTGAGCGATTCTAAATGTTCTCTTGGCCCAATTCCAGACCACATTAGCAATTGTGGGGAATTGATAGATCCAGCGCTTAGTATGACTTCTTTTTTCGCGTATGCGGTGTATTTTTTATTGTTTCTTTCATAAATAACACCGACAGCTTCACCGTTCTCTATTAAGACTTTCTTTACTTCTGAATTAACTTTAACCACGAGGTTTTCTCTCGTGTATCTAACTGATTGAATGAATGCTGTGTTTGCGGACCATCTTACTCCATTTCTGGCGAAAGCTTGCGCTTGGTTCGTTCCTTCCTGATGTGCCCCGTTATAGTCTGTTAATGGTAAACCTCTTTCGATGTGTGATTTGGTAATCATTCTAGCTACATTATCAATATACGTGAACCTTTGTATTGGTTGCTCTCCGTGAATCTCGTGGTATCTTCTATCTAGTTCTTCTATTTCTAAATTGTCTTCGTGTTTTTTGAAGAATGGTAATACCTGTAAGAATGTACTTTACTTTTTAATACTAGAAAATAATAAAATGGGTTACATAATTCAGAAATTAAGGAGTTAAAGGTTTAAAGCATTAGGATAGTTTGTACTAGCCTAAGGAACTAGGGTATTTGCTTTAAAGTTAATTATTTAAAAATATTATAATTGATTTTTATAAGAGAGGTACGTCCGTACGTGTACGTCATGTTATTACATACATTATTGTTAGCATAAATGCGCAGGCGCAGTTAATTACAAATTCATCAAAAACCACTACCCCATCAGTCTTCAAGTAGAATTAAAATATTAAGCAGAAATTAAACTTACTTCTTCATAACTCCAACCTCTGTTACCTAGCGCTGCCCAACGATCGTAATCCAGACGATTTCCTCTTATATACGACATTGAATTAATGGACCCGGAACCGCCCATCATTTTACCTCTGAAATTATTACAAAAAAATAAAACAGAAAATAATCAAAAGAATAAGTGGCAAAAAGCCAACATCACGCGGTGTTCCCAGGCGGTCACCCATCCAAGTACTGACCGCGCCCGACGTTGCTTAACTTCGGTGATCGGACGAGAACCGGTGTATTCAACGTGGTATGGACGTTGGCGATGTAAATGTTGAAATTTAGAATCAGTTGATAACTAGTTCAATTTTAAAACTATGTATTTTTTTTTGCCAATTAATCTCGTGGTCCAGTTATTAAGAAAGTTATGTGTAGCACATTCCAGCTTTTTACTTTTTTTACTGATATTTTTCACAATTGAATTCAAATTATAGCCATCTTTCTAGACGGCTAGAACAGACTTTCGTTCCAAACCTTATTTTATTATTTAAAACATACTTTTTTAACATAAATTGTCATCACTTATTTCTTTATTTTTAACCTACCTCGGCCACGAACACCTCCCGCCATACGCCAAGCAACTCTTTCCATTCGGCTCCGTACTATACCCCCAGTCGACATTCGAACCTATCAGAGAGTTATGCAGCCCTGGTATCAGGGTTATGTCTGGTTGTTCTGGTCCAGCTTCTAGAAGTAAAACCTGGAAAATATGAAATATATAAATGTAATAGTAATTGCGTATCTTTACTATTTAATATTTAAATTTAACTCAAACTCGAACATTTATTTAATATTCTTCTAGTAGCACTTTTGAAATGTCTTAAATTATTTTTAATATTTACCACTGATTCGGAAAGCTGTATCTATGGAGAAAAACTATAACATATTGGATACGTATTTAAAATAAAAAAAGTAAAAAGCCAACATCACGCGGTGTTCCCAGGCGGTCACCCATCCAAGTACTGACCGCGCCCGACGTTGCTTAACTTCGGTGATCGGACGAGAACCGGTGTATTCAACGTGGTATGGACGTTGGCGATGGATGACGTGAAATTTAGGATCAATTGATTACAGTTTGAAACTTTTCTACGTTCGCGTTATCATCAAAGTTTTTGTTTTGTATCTTCGAATTCATCCATCATTTTTGAAGTAAGCATGGTAGTAGTACCTTTTTGATTGTACTTATAATACATCACTCATAAAATACCTTCAAACGTGCTTCAAACATATTTTTCTAAAGTCTTTGTTATTCTCGTTCAATTAATTAATTCAAAAATCATTTACCGCGAATTTAAAACAAATTTGTACCTGACACACTTTAAAGTAGTTTAAACCAATTTTCCTGTCCATCTATATGATTAACACTAAATATGATTCTTTATTACACAATATCTGTGTACTTAATATCTTAATTACTTTATGCACGTTATTACCTATTTATTATTTCAATTGTTTGTTGCCGTGCTAACTTAATTATCAAAATATTAAAATTAATATGTACTTATAAATAATATATTGTTCCATGTTCAAGGTAATTTTGTCTATTGATATTCATTTCAGTTCATTATTTTCATACCACAGATAATATAATACGTGATAAATACTTTATTAATTACCTAAGTACCTACTACTTATATTCACATAAAAAATAATGTATTTTTGGATTAAAAGTCTTCCAAATACAAAGATGACGATAAAGTCGATTTACGAACGTGCTAGCTACCAAATACATATATTGTATAAACTCAAAACTCAAAATTCAAACATTTATTTATTCAAATAGACTTCTTTTAGAAGCACTTCGAATCGTCATTACATATTTTTAACATTTACCACCGATTTATATATTAATAATCTGTAGTCATAAATATCAATAGTATTGGCGGGATAGTCCATTAATTATTATCCGTATATCTTTTATCACATTACGCTCACGCGCATTGCAATACCTAAAAGCTTTTAGACATCTGATAATAAAGGATTAATTTGTAGACTTTACTTAAACAAATATTGAAAGGGCATAGATAAGAGTTTTAGGTATTGATAAGGGTTGCTGAATCGAGTGATTTTTACCATAAGAATATTGTACATATTCATAAATACAAATCAAATCTACAAAACAAACTTCTATCAAAACTCTTATAATAGATCTTATATAGGTAATTTGTGAATAATAATTGAATCGTAAACTATGTAAATAGGTATCACTGTTGTAATGAAATAATATTTAGCGAATCGGATTGAAAACATATTGAAAATGAAATCATGCTCAGTCTTAACTGCTCATAAAAAATGCTGTAAGTTTTACAAACAAAAGTAGGTACCCGCCACTTTGAGAAACACTGTTATCAGATTACAACGTCATAAACAAATAAATAAAAACACTAACCTTCCAATCCGGGAATTCACTGAGTCTTGTAGCTACCACACATCCCGCCGAGCCCCCTCCCACCACTATAAAATCGTAATGCTCTTCATCTTCAGTATGATCATGAACACCAATATCTTCCTGTATACGTCGATCTAAAGAATCTCCATACAATTGCACCAGCACATTTAAAAAAGCATATCCCAAATAGGAACATGCAGTCAGATGACTATTGGCAGGACATACCTCCGTGAGATTTAGGGGTTGCCAAATCATGGCTGAAATTATAAATGAAAATAGACAATTTGTTCACATTAATAACTAGAAGATGATTAGAATTACCTTTTTTGAAATTTGAACTATTAAATAATTAAATTATGTTTTTATACAGTGGTGGTTAAATAATGAATACTATTAGAATATAAATCACAATGCCTAAACACAGAATAGTTAATAGTACAGGTAGCCTAAGTAGAGACCATATTATTATAGGTCTGATCCTTACGTTTGTAGTGGTGGTAATGAAGACAGACTAATATGCATCTAAATTTATCCGATAATTAATACATAATTAGTGTAGTTTTATATAACTCGTCTTTTGTTCGTATTTTAGTTACAAGTTACAACCTTTTGTGTATGGTATGAAGGAGTCATATTGTACGTGATCTCTATACAACTTAATTAATGCTCTAAGATTTGCAAGGCCTGCATTTTTATAAAAAAGGATATTTCATGTTAGTATTTTCTAGTGTTTTGTTTTACGCGACTATTACAATAATTAAAGATTTAAATGGATTTTAAACGCGATTTCTTCATTATATTTTTATCCCGACGAAATGGTTGGGATAATAATCCGTTAAAATATTTAATTTTTAATATTTCATGTTAGTTTGAGATTTGATATTGGAAGTATTGTTACAGATATTGAAGCGTGATTCATTCCATGTGAGTCACGAATCTCGATTAAATAAGATAATACAAAGATAATGCTTCAATAAAATATGAAAAGTATATTTACCGTTTGACTTTGTTTATAATCCGATATTGCAGAATTTTAAAAATAACAAGACTCATCCGATCTGTGCCAAGATAGAAATGCAAGTATTAAATTCAGTAGCGGATAATAAAATAAGTAGATTATGTAAATTATTCCAGTAATTAGAACGCTTTTTGACTGTCGCGTCCATAATAAGGCTGTTTCGATTAAAAACATTCTGTTATCGGCTAATGTTCAATAAAATTGTAATTTCATTCAGTTAATAGTCGTTTTATTTGGAACTTCAAATTATTATAATGAAATAGATTATGGAATACATGAGATAGTAATAATTACATATTACTTTAAAGAAATTTTGTACGTTATTGACCTATTTAATTTTTAATAAAGGTCATCAGGTGTAGTTTACTTTAAAGGTTTCAAAAGAAGCATTTCGTTTATTGAAGTTTCAGACTAAGTTATAAGTATAATTTTATAGTCTGTGGTGTAGTCATTAAAGTGCCTAGGTTATTTTTTAATTTTTCAGAAACAATTTTTTTAATTTATATTTAAATTTACCAAACTGCATTGCAATTTGCAATCAAATTGTTAGAAAGTAAAATAGAAACACACCCAATTTAAACGGAGCGACACGGGTGGTTAGTTAGCTTTAAAATATAAAAGGCTATAAAAGGCTACAATTAAAATATAAAAAATAATCATCAAAATCGGCACAACAACAAAAATACGGTCGAATTGAGAATCTCCTCAAAATACAACCAGGGCGGAACCAGAGCGAACAGCTAGTAATAAATATAAAGATATTTATTATCATTATTTGTGGGGCTGATATGCAATATTTAAGAATCCTATTTTAATGAAGCACGTAGTCAGGTAAAAAGCAGCAAAAAGCCAACATCACGCGGTGTTCCCAGGCGGTCACCCATCCAAGTACTGACCGCGCCCGACGTTGCTTAACTTCGGTGATCGGACGAGAACCGGTGTATTCAACGTGGTATGGACGTTGGCGATAGCGGTATCGAATTTTTAAAACATTAATTATATTATGAAGGTTTGTTTTCGAGAATTAATTTTCAATTAAAATCATTAATTTTAGTACAGATTTTTACAACAATTCTTAGTACTTATATACAAAAAAAAAACAGTCACGGTGCTTAACGATACGTTTATCTTAATTATTGAACAAGTTTTCAGCCCGAAAGAAATAATTCACGAAATTTTCTGACCATCATCACTATCACTACATAGTATAAAACAAAGTCGCTTTCCCTGTCCCTATGTCCCTATGTCCCTTTGTACGCTTAAATCTTTGAAACTACGCAACGGATTTTGATGCGGTTTTTTTTAATAGATAGAGTGATTCAAGAGGAAGGTTTATATGTATAATAACATCCATTAAATAGTGGAGAAATACTGTTATTTTTGAGGTTTCTAATGTGATGTCGTAAAAAATTACATTTTTTCCGCTTAAATTGCAAACGCAGGCTGAACCCTACGAGTTTTATCAAAATAATGTACTAAGTATTATACACATTGAAAAGGTCTACAGAAAAGTCCGCGATGGTATATGTCTATCTCTTATGGATAACCCACAATAACTTTTTTTTGTCATTTACTTTTTACAACAAATAATGGCTAATTTTCGATGCGATTTTAACCAATACAGCATTAATCCTTAACCAATTAAATACCTTGAATACATTGTTCATTTAATATAGATCTATATGGCCCTTTACACCGTATGATTTAAGGGAATATTTTCGAAGATATTACAGATTTAAAAATTGCGGGACGTAGCGTTTGCAGCGCTACAGGCCGGCCGCCCGGCTATCTATTTTATACCCGTGCGAAGCCGGAGCGGGCCGCTATGTTTTTATATACAACGTTCACAGTTTTTCTGTAGTGTATTTAGTACTAGCTTTCCGCCCGCGGCTTCGCCCGCGTTTTCAAAGAAAAACCCGTTCCCGTGGGATTTCCGGGATAAAACCTATCCTATGTGTTAATCCAAGTTACCCTCTATATGTGTGCTTAATTTCATTGTAATCGGTTCCGTAGTATTTGCGTGAAAGAGTAACAAACATCCATACATACAAACTTTCACCTTTATAATAGTACTAGATTTCCGCCCGCGGCTTCGCCCGCGTTTTCAAAGGAAAACCCGCATAGTTCCCGTTCCCGTGGGATTTCCGGGATAAAATCTATCCTATGTGTTAATCCAAGTTACCCTCTATATGTGTGCTAAATTTCATTGTAATCGGTTCAGTAGTTTTTACGTGAAAGAGTAACAAACATCCATACATCCATACATCCATACATCCATACATCCATACATCCATACAAACTTTCGCCTTTATAATAGTATTAAGATTAAGATCAGCATTGCACCCGTGCGAAGCCGGGGCGGGTCGCTAGTATAAAAATAATTTGATGTCGATCAGTTTAATGCATATTTTGTTGTATAAAGTTATTTGTAAATTCGAACTGAGCCGTGTAGCAGTCGTGGCCGAGTGGTTAAGGCGTCTGACTCGAAATCAGATTCCCTCTGGGAGCGTAGGTTCGAATCCTACCGGCTGCGAAACTTTTTGTGTTATATTTGAAAATAAAAACCGATACAGAGGCAGGCAGCAGTACTTTTGTATCATTTTTGCAGTCAATTATGAATACTTCCAGCGTTCCAGTATTTCTTAATAGGTTTGCAGATATCATTTTTATAAGCGTTGTAAAATTAATCATTACTTACATGAATTTTGAAAATGTTACAAACGAAGTAGTGGACAGTGGTTCTTATGAATCTTATGTTTAACCTTAGGGTTTTGTTATAACTTATAAAGTTTTATGAGTCGACCCGTTTCATAATTTATTTTAATACACAAAGCATGTATTTGTTTATGAGTTGGATCGATTTTTAGGTTCTGGTTGTAGGTGTAGTTCTCAATATTGTCAATTGATAAAAACCACTACACTAACGGTAAGTGAATATTCAGTCTCAATTTACAAACTTGAAGACCAAGATAGTTCAATGAACCGAAAGAATGAAACTAGACAATTTATAGTCACTCATTTACTAATTACCTAACTAGGTAAGGACAAGTAGTGAAATGCTGATAAGACTAAGTTTGTTTATAAAAAAAAAAACAAAAAGGTTTTTCTCAGGGGACACCCGGGTTTGAACCGGGGACCTCTCGATCTGCAGTCGAATGCTCTACCACTGAGCTATATCCCCACTGACGACGAAAGTAAAAATAATGTTATTATTCATCTTATCACTATCGAATATCGATAAGTAAAAAAATTTTTCAAAAAATTTCTTGAATTGAATTTCTTAAATTGTTGATTGCTTATTAATATTTGTCTATAGCTGAATCTCTTTATCACTTAGTATTTTCTCGTAAATACTAAAAAAAATTTCGTAATAAACCTCTATAAAAAGAAAAAAGTTGTTTAAAAATTGAAAGAAAAAAGGCAAAAAAAAGAATACGCCCCCGGGTGGGCTCGAACCACCAACCTTTCGGTTAACAGCCGAACGCGCTAGCCGATTGCGCCACGGAGGCCATGGATGTCACAACAAAATTAAGGATGTGTTTCTTTTAGAATTAAAATGATACATTTACATACTATACAGGCCTATAATACGCACATCATGCGCACTTGATGCGCACTCTCACATCAATGTGATGATTGCAAGAAGAATGCTCGCAACTTGCATTCAAATTGTGTTGACGGAGCGACAACGTTGCAGACGCTCGTCATGCGGCGCGTGCGATCCTATAATATGTACATATTATCAACAATTACATAAGGGAACTATATTTTCTATCACCAAAATTTATATTTGTCATCAAGTTGTGTCACCTAATAAATAGATCTATCACCACGAAATATTTTCGTTCTCAGATAAACAAAAATTGTTCCCAGGTATGAATTATCAAATTAATGTTAATATATGTGTAAAATAAGAGATCGATAACCAATAAAATTATATTGCATTACATGAATATAAACTTCGTTCTTATAATAACAGTTTTGTTACTTAAATAATAGCTCTGTGCTAAGAATGGTAGATCTGTCACCAAATAAATCGATTATATCGATCCCTGACTGCGACTCCTTTTTATTTGATATTTTGTCACCAATACAGTAGTAACATTTTATTTCGTTCAGATATTAAATTAATAGTATTCGTTACCAATTTAATATATCAATTTATAATTTTAATGAAAAAATGATCAAAGGGGCGGAGACAAATTGGCGCGCTTTAAAAATTGACCAATGATGACCAAATGATTATTCAGTGGTTATCATTTTTAAGAATAAATATTGATTATTTTAACTTTAATTAAGTGTTTTATCTACTATTCTGCTAGCCATAAGCCAGCTATTTTAAACCAGCGCTGATTGTTCAGTGGTAATTATTTTAAACAATAAATATTGATTATTTTGACTTTAATTGTTTATATTTAATTTTGAATATAATTTATACTACCAGTGGAAATTTAGAACCTTGGGAGTCTAGTTAAGTAGCAGAATCTTTTGGTTGAAACGATGATGACAAGTGACAACCCTAATTTTTTATTTGAACTTAATGCAATTTTCTAGTAACATAATATGTATGATTTATTGGTGATCTCTTTAAATTAGTTTGCTTAAATACTTATTAGGACACACCTATTATAATACATACAAATACATTTATTTGGTACTAGACCTTATATCTCAGGATTTTAGGTGATTTATTGTGGAACTGATTTTGCATTGTTTGGTGACTACATTTTGGTGACAGATCTACTATTTTGAGGACAAACCCTATTATTTAAGAAACACAAAACTAATTAAATTGGTGATAGCTTAAATGATACCCATTACATAATATCACAGAATAATAACTAGTCGCTAGCTAGTAGCTAATAAATTAATAATATTATGTCTCTATTATGTAAGTTGAAGGTACTCGACCGACTCAAGTCTCAAAATGCTATTTGAAAGAAAACTGATACATTGTGACTTTTATAGCGTGAATACATGGGTCGGGGGTCCACACAGGTCTGCTCCGTTATGTAATTTTATCTATAGTTATTATATTTATGTAGCAGAATCGCGACTGTTTTAATCATTTTAGCAGTTATAATACATGGATTAATCATTTTGGAGGCTCGACCGCGTGGCGCGTATATTATAATGTTGCTGACAAACGTGTAACCTTAGCGTGTAACTTGTAAGTTGTAAGGTAACCTTAGCGTGTAACTGGTATATTGTGTTTACTGTTTATATTTTAAAATAATTAATTTATACCTGGTTAATGGAATAATGGTTTCTATTTTTTTTTTAATTCTATTGATAATATGTAGTTTTTTATGTTTGTAAAATTCAACAACACCAACAACTCCCGTATGGTCTAGTGGCTAGGATACCTGGCTTTCACCCAGGAGGCTCGGGTTCGATTCCCGGTACGGGAAAATCCTTTTTGATTTTTTTTTTGCGCAATGTGATTACGATAATATGATAACAATAAAATTTTATAGGGACAGTGTTCAACAAGGGTTTGACGCATTTGGTGCACTTCTCAACTTGTACACCATGCTCAAAAGGTGAACTTAGCAACTGGTGCACTTCTCAAATATTAAAAATTTTTAATGGTTTAACATACCAATAAAATGTACTTACGAGAAAAAAATGCAATATAACTTCTGGGAAAAAAAAGTCAAAAAGTTTTGTCAGAAGTGGGATTCGAACCCACGCCCTCAGAGAGGACCAGAACAGCTCAGACCTGCTCAGCAGGTAAGGTTTCCCTTGAGTCTGGCGCCTTAGACCGCTCGGCCATCCTGACAGATACGAGACATGTCGAAATTATCGATTAGATTCACAGGTATATACAATAACCTTATAAATAATAAAAAGCACTTATCTATAATGATAGTTTAAATTCTGTTCTTTCTTTAATCAATTTAAAATATATAAATTTGATTATAAACGTGCATTTAAAACACAAAACATTTTCATATTACTAATTAAATTTTAAAAACAGCGCCATCTTCCGTTTCATTTCTACACTATTACCGAAAATGTATGTATACTGATTTTGACAATTACCGGTAGATGTCATTGCCCAGTGGTTATCGTTGCAAAATTTGAATTTAGAACTTATTAAGAGCGCATATTCTATTTAACGCAAGTCAAAAACTCCGCGATCTATTACGATAGATCGCGGCTTGCGCTATCCTTTTACTATGAACAGCATAGGTCCGCAGGAGAGCGCCGAGCAACATGTCCTCTCTCTGGAAAGGCTCGCTGCCGACTGATTTTAATCGGGTCGCGCGCAGTGTTTTATAGTACTTTAAAAAAATTTGTAGAAAAATAATAGAGGTACCTTAGTTGATTTTTTAAATTTTATCTTATAAGTAAGACATTCTTTTATTGCAATATGTATAAATTATATTCAATAAAGTCAAATATCTTGGTGAAAATAATCATTTTGTCGACTATAATTTCTAAAAAATTCACATTGTTCGGATTTTAATTTCGTAAGTTAGGAGTCCAAAATAAAAAAATCTTTTAACTAACTATTTTAATAAGGATTTTTGCAGTTAGTTAAAAATAATTGTGTGTTAGATCTGTCAGCAATTTCAGATATTTTTAGCTTCGAAATTGACACTAAAAGTGAAATCAAGTAATCATCGGCTCAGTTATCTTGATGGTATTCAGAAATACTGTATTAATTGAAAAAAACTCTTAACTAACTACATAGACAATAAAATTTCCTAAAATTATTAGTAATTCATATGTTTGTAAGATAAGTGGTTGATGGACAATCTGGTTTGAAAAATCACATATTTGAGCCAAACAGCGCACGGACCGCGTAAACCCTCTTAATTTTACCATATTTTACTTACTAACAATTTTTCATATTTCATAATTTTACTAGTAAATGGCTAAGTAGTTGTAAGCAATTGTAAAAAAAAAATCACAAAATGCATCAAACGCGGTTTTTAGCAATAGGTAAGTTAAATAAAACCAACACGTAGTATTTCACAAGTATTTTAATGATGAATGAAAACTTTAAAAGAAAATATGCTGAAAGCAATCTTGCACAAACAAGTTAGTATGAACACAGAATAGTTGAATGAAAAAT
The DNA here is from genome assembly GCF_061535455.1 of Colias philodice. NCBI lineage: Eukaryota > Metazoa > Arthropoda > Insecta > Lepidoptera > Pieridae > Colias > Colias philodice. The sequence continues at coordinate 356,159 of NC_143107.1, read as the reverse complement.
AGGAATAAGATCAACCTTAATAAGAAACAGTACTTAGTACTTACCACTCGTACGTGCAGATATACCATATTCCTACGTTTAAAACATTGCGATATTAATGGAAATTTCTGCACTCACTTAAAACTTACAAACTGTATCAACATACAAACAAAGAACTGTTTTTCTCATACAGTAATTACAATTAACTTAACGTTATCGAAGTCCGCAACAAACTTTTCGCGGTGATTTTTGTCATTTCAACATTTTCATTTTGACACTAACAAAAAGCAACAGATAAATAATGCGTTTGACAGTTCTCATATAACTAGACATATGCTAGACATATTTTCATTACAGAGAAACGATTTTTGGAAAAAAAGTTAATACCGATGAAAAACTTTATTATTGATATACTTATATTATATCATATTAACTTATTGATTTTATGGATAATCTCTCAATGTATGAAATATTTGAATGAATTGAAATACTTGTTACAATCCCCGTTTTCCAATTACAAAGCATAATGCGACTCAGTGCCGCACAACGCCGAATTATGCTGATGCTTAATTGGAACATGAAACGCACCAGCAGGTTTTAGTTCAGTGTTGAAAAAAAAATATTCATAGAGTTAGCAATAACCTCATTAATGTGTAAATAAATATTTACGGTTATTTTAAGTAATTCTGGATTTTGATTATTTCATTAACATTTTTTTCAATGTTTGTACCTTCATCCATACTTATATTTATTTTTTTAACACAATTTGAATTAACTTTGATTATTTCGAAAAAACTACAATGAAACGAAAGCTTTAAATTTTTTTCCAACAATTAATAATTACTAACGATAAATCGATTGCACGCATCAATTCACGCGCATTACTTTTTCTAGTGCTCGATTGTGCGATGCGTTGCTGTAGTTGGAACATTCAACGTTAAGCATTATGCCGCATAATGCGCTCTAGTGCTGTAATTGGAAAACGGGGTATACCTACGTACTTGTCAGCCTGTCAGATGTTTATTTGAAATATTAGTTGACAATTGACATTGACGTAAGTTTGTATACATTTTTGAATTCATAGCAGTGTTTGTACATTTAAGGTTAACATTTTTCAAAATAAATTTATTTATTCATAAAATAAAGACCCCAGAAATGGACGTCGAAGCGAAAATTAAGGAAGATATGAGGGCACTCGGTTGCACCAATGAAGAAAAAATATCGTTGGCGTATCATTTGTATATTTATTTAGTTGATGAACGTCTCATGTACGATACCGAATATTGTTACAATAAAGATATAGATACTCTGTATATCGTGGCCAGACCAAATAAATTGCATAAAATAAACATATATGTGCCCATTCCGTGTTCATTTGACTTGAGTTTTACTTATATAGGGATGTTACAAGAAAATTTGTGTACTGTAGAGACTGGCCCTGCTATCAACTTAGCATTTATTGAAGAAGACATTACCGTCAACATTTACACAATAACAAAGCGACTAGAATCTCGTCAGAGTGAAGAAAAGACAGCTCAGTTGAGAATGAAGGAAGACAAACGGACATTTATTAATAGTGAACTCAAAAAGAACAGGGAAAATATATTAAAAGATGCTTTGGATGGAGGTGTGGTAGATGATGATGATTGTCAAATAATAGACTGAAAGTTAAATGTGTAACATAGTGTATGTATTGACAAAAGGCTGAACCTAATATGGATACCTCACGAGAATGGTGTGAAAGATGAAACTTTTTATTACCTACAGTGTATGTTCTGTTTTTTTCATTCTTTAAATTTTAATTTTAATATATTCCTTGTGAAGTAATAGCTAGTAAGTAAAACCATTAGCTTTAAAATATAAATTGCATGTTTCGATGACCCATATATTATGATGTTTGGCACCCCGGGATGATTGGCAAGTTATTTTAATAATTTATTATCTATAATTTATTGTTGTATTCCATTTTTATACATGTAGGGTGAGAAATAAAATATGTTTTTTAATTTTTTTATATTATTTTTATTGTAAAAATATACAATGATGGTACACAACCACTAGAGTGGTCATTACATAAAACCTTTGGGTGGGGTAAGAAACTATTTCACTGAATACCCTTAGTCAGAGTAAATACATTAAATAAATAGATATAATATAGCTTAGCATTAGTTGATTACACAATACTTTCAGTCAAATACTATAGTACAAAAATATAAAATCTTAAGATAATTGAGTTAATTATATTACATTGAAATATACTCCACTAACCTTTATTTATTGTTATGGGGCAACCCTAACTAAAAATTACATTTATGAAATAATTATGTGCTTTCTGTAAACTGGCATGTAACATCTCTACAAACTTACAATAAAAGCATAATCATATACTTAGGGTTGTCAACAATAGTTTAATTTAAATTTAATAAAAATGTTTTAGAAATATTAGTTTTCTTTAAACATTATATTCATATAAAAAATTGGTAAACTTTAACCATACTTTTAAGACTGTTAGCGCAAAGAGCCTCAATCTATCAACATTAATTGACTCTAATAGCCATATTTAGGGTCAGAATAAAAATGAAATCAAGTAAAGAGCTAGACAGCTATTTACAGGATTTCATTAAAATATAAATAAGTTTTATAACATAGTCTATACACCAAGTGTCCTCTCACATTTTCACTATTCCCGTAACACTAAGTTTGAACTCAATAGCACTTTTTATAATAATAAGTCCTTCTTTGTTTTAATGCATTTACCTCTAAAGCAAATTTCAGTTTCATGGGATACCTCTGTAGACATGGATGTGCTTATTACATTTGAAGGATCCATAAAACTAGATGCTGATGTACTTTCGACAGCCTGCGATTTTTCTGTTGCGTCATTGCCAATATTTTTCTGATCTTCAGTAATAGCTGAATTTTCTGTTACAGTATCGGCTGTTATTTCTTCAGGTATGTAACTGTCGGTTGTTCCTTTTGTTGTCTCCGATTCAAATGCACTTTCAGATGCTTTGGTGGACTCTTCCCTGGTTTCATTTTTGACTGGTAGAGGTTCCTCGCTCGACTGCATTCCAAAAAGATATTCCATGAAGCTAAAACCGTCTGATCTGTCTATAGTTGGCTGTGTAGGTTCCGAATAGAAAGATGCATCTTCTAATGTTGGATCTGGGGATCCTGTACCCCAGTCCATATCTCCAGGACTGATATCAGCTATTGTTTCCTTCATGGCAGGTTCAGTATTTGCTTCAACTTTTTGAGTTATAGCGTCGTACTGGCGTGTTGCGTTTATTTTAGGTATATCAATATCGGCTGATAAATCAAAGGCACTGTCATCAGTTTCAAAGAAATCCTTTATAAATTGGAAACTTGGCTTGTATGTGGTTACTTTCATTTTCTTCTTGTTACTTTCAATCGATTTATCAGAGGATATTTTTGATATGCTTTGTCCAAGTGTATTTACTGTATTAGGGTAGTACTGTGATTCTGCAACCTCGAAAGACTCCGTTATTGGACGAACTTTAACTTTTTTCCAGAAGCCACGTCGACGGTTCTTGCGATTGGTGGTATCCTCCTGAAAAATAACACATACAATTTACATATTTGTTGTTTAAAATATTTTGAGAAAATTATATGAACAGAAATTAAGTGAATTGGAATAGTTTAAAATAATATTTTGTATTTATTTCACGAATTTTAAAATTTAAAATTTTGTAAACCTCTCTATACGTATTATTTTTCTTATATTTATCAGATCGATGTTAGTGACAAGTTATGTAACTACATATTTCATTTATTACCTCATCATCTTCCTGAGCTTGTTCGTCCGTCGCTGGCACCGCTGTAGTCGTGTCTTCTTGTACAGGTGTAGTAGTTTTAGATGAATAATTTTCTCCAGACGTTATTATTTTCTCCGGCGGTATTTCTCCAATTTCACCACCCTTGTGTTTCATTACTTTGTTTGTATATTCATCTTCATCTTGTTCTTCCAAGCTTTTCATTACTTCCTCTAACATAGTTTCAAATGTAGACGCTGCTTCATTTGATTCTGTTTTACCTACTTTACTTTGTTCGACATAAGCTTCAAGCGTGGAAGGAATATCTGCGATTTTCTTATTGACTCTATTGTTGGTATTTGTCGCAGGTGTAACAGATATTAAAATATCATCATATTCGTTTCTTGCAGTTATAATATCTAATTCTTCGTCTTTTGATTTTGTTTCAGAAGGTTTATTTTCTTCAAGTAGATCGTTAGGATTATACGGTTTAAACGAATCTTTAGAGATTTTTGGGGACCAACGGTCGGAGTCTAGAGCAGCATATTTCGGCCTATTTATTGAATAATTGGGTTCTTGATCCTCAGTAACAGCTTCTTCAGATTCAGGTTTTTTGTTGTAGCGTTCAGAAAGTTTTGTTCTGTGATTAAATCTGTTGTACGGCGGACTTCTTGTAGTAGTAGATGACGAATCGTCTGTTTGTACTTCCGGTTTCTCAGTAGGCTTTTCAGTTGGTCTTCGCCCTCGGTACCTGTTTTTAACGTCATACGTTTTCCTAGCTGATGCTTCTGTCGTGGTAGTATAAACTGGTCTTCTTCGTCGAAATTGTCCACGTTTATTTGTTGTTTCTGCTGATGACGCTGTTGCCGGTGGTTCTGTCGTTGATTCTGGTTTATAAACAGGATGTCTGTGGTCGTCATATTGTGTTCGACTGTTGACAGCTTTTGTTTTTAGATCAGCTTCAATTTCTTCAATACGCATTGTTGTTCGCCGTCTATCAAACGCTGGCCGGTATGTAATAGGTTGAGATAACTTTTTCCTCTCAGTTTTTCTTGTGGATTCTGTAGATGAAGATTGTTGGTACTGTCTCACTAATCCTGGTCGTACTCTAACTCTATTGTATGAAGGTGTCGTTTCTACAACTTGTTCTTCTTGATTTTGATCCTCTGTTACGTTGTGGTTGGTAATTTTTGTTTCTTGATCTTCAGATATTTCCTGCTTTTCTGTTGCATACTCATTATTAGCCGAATAATTGGGTATATTTTGTTCTGTAACTGGGCTAACTGGACTTGTTTGATATATTTCATCTCCATTTTCTTGTCTTTCTTCTCCAGAGTGTTGTTCTTTAATTTCTTCGTAAGCTGATGGTCCTACGCTACTTTTTGTTTGGTAAACATATTCATCATTTCGACCACTATTTCCTTGCTGTCCATATTGATTTTCTGATTCTGAAGAAACGGCTTTAGATGCATATACGTCTCCAGCTAATTCAGCATTAATGCTCTCCGTGATGGATGGTTTATCGTTAGTGTAGGCATTTTCAGTATCAAATGATTTCGATTCGTCTACAGTGTTAGTGACATGAAGTTTTGCTGTTGATTCGGTTATAGCATCAATATCAACAGTGCTTGCACGTTCCATTAGTGTCACAGGGTAGTTCTGATGTAAAACATCCCTTTGATATGCTAAATCTTGTTCTTTTTGTTTGGAACGCTTTGTTTCCGTAATCTCATCGTATCGTGGCTTGTATTGAACACGACCTCTAGTCCTTTGCGGTCTTGTTGTGCTTTCTATACTTTCAGAATATTCCTTATCAGTCTTTTCAGTGGTTATTCTGTTGGGTTCATATTTTGGTCTATTTGTTGGTGGCTTTCTTTCTCTATAAGGTCTTCGTGTTTGTGTAGCGCGTGTGGTGTATTCATTTGTATCTGTTCTAGCAGTGGTGTATCGGGGACGACCTCTCGTCCTTAAAGGTGTACGCCGAGTAGTTGAAGTTGTTGTAGTTGTAGTACTAGCCTCTGTGGGTTGTACTTCTTCATAACTATAGTTAACTTCGTGTTGATTATATTGTTGGGGTACCTCAGCTGGTTGTTTTTCATATACTGTCGGTTCTGGTACATAGCTTACAGTCTCTGTATTTGAGTCCTCTTTAGGAGGTTCAGTTTCAACAATTTCTTTGTTTGGTGCAAACGAATTAATTCTAGTTATTTCCAATTCGTTTTGTGTAGGTAATTCTTCTGTTACTGGCTGTTTATATTCTGTGCGTGGTGTTGGTTCATTCCTTATTTTTGGGTATTCCTTTGTCTGGTAAGCCGGCCGCCTTGAGGATTGACTTTCAGATTCATAATGGATTTCAGGAGAGTAGTTTTGTACATAAGATTGTGAGTATCGTTGTCTTGAACTTTGTGTGACGGTTGTGCTCGGCGCTGTTGTAGCTTCCGTCTGCGCAACAGTGGCAGCTGGTGTAGTAGACGATGACGTACCCGGAGTTGCATGAGTTTCTTTATATTCATCGAAAAAGTTTTGGTAATCGACTGGAGTATTGAAATGGAATGCATGATTAATAGAAAATGGATTATGGGTTTCCAAAAGATGGCTGGGGTGTGTAGACGAAGGTTTCGTTGTCGTTGTAACAGTAGTTCTTGGCGTAGTTGTAGTTTCTACTTGTTGAGGAACAGTATAAGATTTGCCGCGCTGAGGTTGGTTATGGTTCACCTGTTCAGGGAAGTTAACGTATTGAGATGGAGTATACTGATCACCAAAGTTACTTAAAAAGTAGGATCCTGGTTTAGGAGGACTCTTCACTGTGGAAGCTTGTTTGAGCGGTGATAACGTGCTTACTGATTGCTGTTCGATAGAGTAATAGTTATTTTGGTAGTTTGGTGAACTGCTTGGTTTTGGAGCAACAGTACTGTAATAACTTATTTGAGGTTTTTGCGTAACAACGTTTTGTTGATACTGGGGTCGGTTATATACTTGTGGTCTTATGTATGGGTTTCCATACGTTTCAGGAATAGGTTGCGGTGAAGGTGTGTTGGAAGATTCCTTTATTTGTGAATTGATCACTACTGACCCAACGTGTGGAGAAGGGAATGGAATCTTAGCAAATCCTTGCGGAGTGTTGTAGCTTAGAGGAGCCACGAAGAATGGCAGTTGACGAAGTTTCTTATCCACGTTATCGATATTTGATAGATATGGCAATTCGAATTTGACATAATTATCTGGAGGTGTTAAGTTCGAAGGCCCTATAAAGACTTTTGGAGCATTAAGAGGATTTACAGAGTCTAAAACTGGTACAGAGTCGGCATTTTTCAATGAATTCAACACGTCTCCAACTTTCACAGTACTTTCTTTTGATTCTGGTGATAAAAATATAGCCAGAGGTGGTTGATGCGGTTTCAGTTTTTTTGGCCTTGGTGTTGTAGGTGGAGCAGTCGGAAACGGCGATGATAATGTTGAAAACTTTGAGTTTTGATCAAATCCAATAAGTTGCCTATTAAAGTCATTTAATGCTTCTTGCGAGTTGAATGTTTCCAAAGGTTTCGTTAGCGGCCTCTGATATTCCGGAGCGAGATTTTGTTTCAGTGGGTTAACCCTCAAGTTTTGATTATACGGGTCTGTATTTAGAATTTGTGCCGATGTAAGTGGACTCCTGAAGTTAAACTGTCCTCTATTCAACGATTCTATTGGCACGTAGAGTAGCTGAACCTCTTCTCTTTCGGCTTTAGATTTGCCTTGAGATACGGCTTCCTTTGATTTATCATAGTTATCGAATTTAACCTTTTGTAAAGTCGGCGCTTTCTTAGGCATACCGAAATCGGAATTATTAACAATTCTGTATCCATCAACAAATTTTGGAGCTTCAGGTTTGATCTTTGGTGTTGGATTTATAAATTGTGGTCTCATTTGGGGTGGAAGTGGTTGAGGTTTCAGAAAACCATCATATTTGCCAGCACTAGATACCGTCGGCCTCGATTTCATTTGCGGAATGGTATCAAAATTGAACTGAGGAGAAACAAAGCCTTGACTGAATGGAGAATTAGGTTGCGCCAATCCAAACTTAAGCCCTTGTCCAAAACCTTGGTCTGTGAGATAATTCTGCGGTGCTGACGGTACAGCTTGAAGGTATAGCTGTCTATTAGTTTGTGCATTAAAGAGAGGTTTTGGAGGGAAGTCATCTTGAGAGAATCCAGTTGGTTTTCCAAATCCAGGGAAGGGTTCCGATAGAATCCTTGGCTCTGCGATCGATTGACGTCTAATTTGGATCGGTTCTCTCTCCGGCGGACCAGGTAATGGCACCCAGTCGCTTATGTCTGATGTATAAGAGCTAAGTTGCCGTGACCATCTTGATTTTTCATTTCCTGCTGCCGCGAACGCCAGAAACAAAATACAGGCGAGCACTTTATACGCCATCTGAAAAGAGAGAAATATAGTTAATATTAACATGTTTAGTAACTCAATTAACTATTGGTTTCCTATAAATATTAAATTAAGGAAAGTTAAACCTTAAAACTATAATTTGTCCGGTTTAAAATACTTTAAACATAACAACTTTAAATACTTTCAAATTTTTATCAAAATTTCAATGGTGCATCGCAAGACGAATGTACCATGAAAAAAACAACCACAAGATTAGCAGTACATTTAATCGCATGTGAAACACGCATTTACGTAATCCTAATTCCCATAACAAATGCCCTAAAGTATGACCAGAATTAATGAGAACAATTAAAACTATGATGCAAGGATGCGTTAATACATGTTAAGCGAACAAGGGTATACGTGGTCCTTGTTATATACGTGACTACTGACTAAATTGGTGTTGGATTGTTGGTCAATCGACCATGGTAATAAAAGAATGATGTATGTGCATGTAATTTCAAGTTATGGTTACTTTTTGTGTTCACAAGCTTAAGGTTTTAAAATTTGCATTAATTATGAATTGCACAAACAGTTGGTTGTAACTTGTAGGTTCAAGAGGAATAAAATGAAAGACACATCATCATCATGGAATAAAACTATTACTTATGGTTCATATTTTGATAAAAGAAATATCAGATAATATAATTTATCGTCTTATAATTTACCTATCTTTTAAAAAAGTCTAGACAAGATGCAAATTTCGATATTACTGGCTCGTAAGAACAAGATTCTTAATAATCACAGTTAATATTATACCTGTTAGATATTACATGGATATTACTAACTACGGGCATCCGCATTTCATTTTGGCGGTAACACATAATTACTATAACATAAGCACTATATTCAGCACAGATTGGTGCGCTTTATCCGGCGCGGGAAAGTGCGTAATGATGGAGAAAATGGCGGGAAAAGTTGAGCTTCGGTGTTGCTATTTGCGTGCTCGATTTCAGATGACAGTTGTTTTTTTAAGTTTTTATTCTATCTGTTGACCGTTCCGATCTGTATTTTTATTTATTTATTTAAATAAAAATAGATGTAATACTTGGATTCGATATTAAGAGTGAATGCTAAATATATGTATAACGACGAATAATGTAATTTTTGACCACTTTCTATTTAAAAAATAAAACATGCAAAATTTTACGAGCCTTTGAGAAAGTAAGACTGCTCTTTCAAAATTAATGTTATGCATAAAATATTACTTTTAGAAATTTAGTTTTTTAATTATAAGTTCATGTAATGCAAAGTACTAATAATTTTGAACAGCTGTACACCGTACACGCAAGTAAATTGTTTTTAAACGAAAGATTCTTATTATAACTGAAAAGAAAACACATTAAATTCTTGTAATACCACCGGTATGCGGATATAACGCTCTCACGGAATTTTCAGTAACATATAACTCAGCAGTGCGTGAAACAACGTAAATATACGCATTATTAGAGGTTTTTTAGAGTATATTTCTTATGAATTTAAAGGGGTAAGTACGCAAAAAGAATTTTCACTCATTATAGTTTACATAACTTCTAATGTTCAAATATTGTTCAAATAAGTAAATGATAATTAAATTCATCCATTGGCAATACTCCACAAATTATGTTAAAATACTAGTTTTAAATTAAAAATTTGCAATGGCAATATCAGTTTTTGCCGCCAAATGTAGTCAAATGTGTTCCAATTTTTTTGTCGGCTTCGCACATGTCTAAAACGGGCAAAGAGGATTTACTATTTGGTTTTATAATTAATTTATTACATTTTTGGGTAAATGCAAACCTTACAACTTATCGAATCAAGGTAAATAACAGGATATTACCTAAATTTGTGTTTATTTAGTTGTCGAGTCATCCAGTGTCAAGCCTTTTTGGAAAACTGGGTTAATTTGTTGAATTTACCCTTGAGGCTTCTATTGGCCGGAAATATACTTAATAGTTAATATTATACAAAATATATAGGTAGCTTTGAAGTGATAGGATAATTTTATTGCCAGCGCGTGTTTAATCGTTTTATGTTTCCGTTACCTGAATCTAGATATTTCTTACGAACATAGTAATTTAGTAATAGTGTTTCACGTCTAATATATGTACATAACATATGCATATATTTCGTATTTACTGGTTAGAACGAAAATTGAATTAGGTAGGTACTTATTCAATTTTTTTAATTGCGCATTTTTAATCGTAAATTACATATGAAAAAGATAATATTTAGCGCAGTAGTAGACCGCGTTTACATCTGTAAACTGCTATGTCTACTTGGTCACTTCTTTAGAACGACATAGTTCTTGCAAAAGGAAACTTCATACCGCATATACATAACACCATAGTCTCAACTCTCAAATCTCAATCTTCTTAATAATCTTCTTATCTTCTTATATATAAAAATGAATCGCAAAATGTGTTGGTAAGCGCATAACTCGAGAACGGCTGAACCGATTTCGATAATTCTTTTTTTATTATATTCCTTGAAGTACGAGGATGGTTCTTATGTAGAGAAAACGTAAATATGTACCACGGGCGAAGCCGGGGCGGACCGCTAGTCCGCTAGTACTATTATAAAGGCGAAAGTTTGTATGGATGTATGGATGTTTGTTACTCTTTCACGTAAAAACTACTGAACCGATTACAATGAAATTTAGCACACATATAGAGGGTAAATTGGATTAACACACAGGATAGGTTTTATCCCGGAAATCCCACGGGAACAGGAACTATGTGGGTTTTCTTTTGAAAACGTGGGCGAAGCCGCGGGCGGAAATCTAGTCACAAATAATATTGTCACTAGTCACAATAAATATACTGTGGCCTCAATACTACACAATCACAGGAACAATTGTCTTGTGAAGCCTGTAGTAATTGATAATTCTATATTATCTGTGCCTATTGTACTATCTGTACACATATGATACGATCCATATAAGCATCGACGCGTTTACCTAACTGTTTCAAAAGTTATGCTCTACAATGTAACCGTTTAATTGTTTAATTGCTCTGTCGTGTCCAAGTGACATGAAATCTGGACAGTTTATGCGTATGTTTGGTATATTTCATACTGTCGTATGCTTTAAAAGACCTTACTTTTAGGCAGCCTGGAAGTTGGTGTTTCTTTTAGTCTGTAGGTGTTAAAAAGACAATAAGGTGTTCCAGATTAAAATAAAAATGCAATAAATTGATAGCGTTAGCTACTATTAAGTATTCTGTGATATTGAGCAAGATTTTTTTTATCCATCTCATGTTCTTAGATACTATATTTAGCGCAGTAGGTAAAATTTCTTCGAAAAATGAGACTAAGGGCTAATATGTCTGGCTTATAAAGTTACTGACAACCTATTTAACATTTCTTTACGCAATATACTTCCATATAGGTAATATGATTTATTAGTAATTTCAACTGAGAGATTAGTTAAGCAGAACGTATCAGGAAGCTATAAAGCGGGCTATTAATAATATTGACTAGCGAATTATCTTCACTTCCGTTGCAGCAATAGAAAAACTTCGCATATATTATTCTAGCTGTGCCCCGCGGTTTCACCCAGGCCGCATGGCTCCACTCCTCTTAGTCTTAGCGTAACATATAGCCTACAGCCTTTCTCGATAAATAAAAAACACCGAAATAATTTTTCAAATCGGACCAGTAATTCCTGAGATTAGCGCGTTCAAACAAACTCTTCAGCTTTATAATATTAGTATAGAATATGGTATAACAAATAACAATGTTTTCGTACTAGTATAATATCTTATTCACTTGCAATCACGTAGATAGTGTCAACTTAGCTAAAAGCTACTAAAGGCGTTGAATTTCACCATTATGCCATGAGAGGGTCAATGGCTGAGCTTTCTCCTTCATTATCTATAGACATTATAGCCACTAGCCAGTAGCCACAAGTCACTGGTCAGGTTATATTGTGAACATTGACCTCGATTGGTAAACGTTTAGAATTGTTTTCAGTATTCATTGAATTCATATTGATGAGCGAGAATTTCTCAATTTGAATTTGTTATTAATGTTTTTAATTTTTTTGGTCGCCTATAGTTCTGTGGTTTTATTGATACGATCACAGATAATAGAAGATACTGCTGAATACTTTGAAAATATAAAATGTAAAAATATGGTGATTTTATTAAATAGCGCCCACTAAAACAGACAAATAATGTATTAAATATTGAAGAATAATAAAATTTGCTATAGCAATATATGCACATGATCTTAGAACAACATAATATTAAGCTAACAGAAAATTAAAATTATTCAAAAAAAGTGGGCTAAGTTGGCACGTTCATGGTACATATTTTATAACCTGTGAATGTGATATAAATGACTTTTTTGTAGTAAATAGGTAGTTGGTATTCAATAAAATAAAAGTTAGAGCGAAGCCGTTGCCTGAAAAGTTACCTTATAATTTTTAAACAAACTCAAACTTTTAACACTTCTGAATGGAACAAGAAACACATCTTTACACTTTTACATATTTACTACCATCACAGTTTCTATCAACATCTCAATTTACAAGTATGTTTTGTCTGTCTGTCGCATTGTATAGCAGGAAGTGCTGTATTACAGTAGCGTATCGCGTGAAATCGATAATTCCTACTCGATGATCGTTAAATCTGCTGTAAATAACGTATCGGAATTTGTTCATTGGCAGTTTAATTGTTTGTTTAGTGTAGTTACGTTTATAGACCGTACCAAATAACAATAGTTTATATCGAACTTAATCTACTTCAAAAGTAATTCCATTCGTAAATAATTTTTTGTTTCAGTGTGTCACTAATTGACATACCTACTGTACAGACTATAGAATTATATTATCTATGGAACAAAATAAAAAATAATAGAATGAATCTACATCATTACATGGCATTCGTTCTACGCTAAAAACAAATTACCTATCTACCTAAGTAGCACTTGAGGAATAAACAGTAAAAAGTAACTTGTTAAAATTCTATAAGTATCTAGGAAAACGCTGGCTCTTGAGACACAGAGTTACTCTAGTTCAAGAGTCAGCGTACATATTTTTGTAAGTTTATGTTTTTGGCAAAATAAAGATTTTATTTATTATTTATTATTATTATAAACAACTAGATAACATTACCTACCTAATGTTTATACATACCTAGACTATGTATCTAGTGTACTTCACCTCAATAAATAGCTATCTAAACGCTTAAAGCGTTATAAATAATGAAAGAAAGTAATCTAAATGGTAATGTCTTGGTAATGTACATCAACTTGGATAATCTAGGATAGTAAAAGTGTCTAAGGCATGCAGATTTATTCTGCACTCCACTTGGACTTTCTTAAGAGTCTAGAATTAATTGATAATTAGCTGTTAGAATTATAATTAGTACTAACTAGAAAGATATAAAATATCACATTATTAAAAGTTAAATTTTGTACATGATTATAATTAAACGCATGAAGATATAAAAATAACTGTCTAATTAATATGATTTAGGCTTAGATTACAAAATAATTTGTAATCTAAGGATTTAGGCTCGACAAATCATTTTTTGTTTCGTTTAAAATCTGGTAAAAATATGTTATGACGATTCAAAAGTGCTTCTAGAAGAAGTCTAATTGAATAAATAAATGTGTGAGTTTGATCTTTGCTTTCTTCATCGTCTTATAAAAAGTTAAACTACAAAAAGTTTTTACACAAACATTCGCTTACAAATAGGTAATTAATAGCGAACAAAAACGTTTATCGATTCTCATACATAACTTAATTACCGGTAACATGTCTGACCGGGAATCGAACCCAATACCTTGAAGGCGTTGAACCATACGAATTGTTACGGTCACTGAACAAATGGCGCTTATTAAGTAATTATCAGCACGATCAACTTAAGTTATTTACAAGGAAACTTATTATAAATTGACATACTTTGTCATATTATGTCAAATCATAGAACATATTGAAGACTTGAAAAACCTACTTTTTTTGAAGTCGGTTTAAAACTTAGAACCTGAATGACTATGACTGATTTAAAACTTAGTTTTTAAGCGTGTATAATTGTTTAGGTTCTATAAAAAGACACTTTAAAAACAGCGTATAAATTTTATCAAAATCGGTCCAGCATTTAAAGATACCTACATCATATGATAATTCTATTTTATTATGCTCTATATGTTTCTTTTATCTCAAGCAAGTAAGAACGCCGCAAACAACTAGACCGGAAACGGATGTTTTCAATTAAATTTCAAAAACACCAGCCCAGTAGTTTTTGCGCAAGAGTCATCCTCACATCCTCGTACACTTTCTCTGATTACCTTTTAAGTTAAACTTATCTCTGACTAATTCTTCTTACTTATTTGGTATTTTGATCGATGGACAATCAATATTATAAACACTTTTACATGAATATCACAATATTTTTCATTTATTAGCAAATATGTATATAAGACATTCTACAATCAAGAAAAAGACTCATATTTGTATGTAATAAATTAAAAATAAGGTATTTTATCATTTATCACCTTTCTTTACTCTAATTTGAAAAGTTATATCAATATAATAAGTGAAACAATTTTTTTTGTTTGATAGCATTCTGTTCTAATACATAGAACGTTTTAAATCCCTCTTATCATTTCTACCTTTTTTCTATGTTATTTATGCCATTAGTAGCTCTACCATAGAATAGTTAATAGTACAGCCACAGTATTACAATATTATTTCCTATGTAATACCACAGACTAATAATAATATACTACGTGTACCTAATACTGTGGTACAGCTCTACATTGGTTGATAAGACGTTTTCCTACTTTTATATTAAATTTGTTTCAGATTTTTGTTTCAATAAATTATCCTCAGCATGTTTTTTCTGTAAAATTAAGTTGTATAGTTATAGTTGTTGTCTTTCGAATCATTACAGCTTTCATTTGAAAGTCAGTATATCCTCAAGTGTCCACAAAACTATAATTTTCAGTGACTGGCAGAAAGCTAATACGGATAAGATCACATACAAATTACTCATTTCCATCAAGGAAGAGACTATCATTGAACGTAATGGAAAATATACTTTATCTATAGTAGATAAAGTTGAATTTTGGTAACTGCATAGTAAGAAATTTTGAAGAGAAATGACAGGAACGCGGGAGGTAAAGAAATTTTGTTTACAACCGGTTCGAACTGGTTTCGTCTAGCTGAATGTAGTTGGACTAGTTTTGTTGTTATTACGTTTACTTTCGATTTTTTTGTTACTTTTTTGGATGGCTTCTTACGTAATTTGTTACGGATAAGGACAGAAAGTGTAGTCCTACTAATGCTTTAGATACGAAAGTTTGTATGGTATGTTACTCTTCGAAATAAACAACGTTTTTGAACCAGCTGTAATTCAGCTGTGTTGAAAAAGTCATCAAACATAATCTAGCCTAGATTGGCCTAGACAAAACATTCTTTCATAGTTTTTAAACATAATTAAAAAATAAGTTTTTGTAAAACGTTATTATCACAACAATAGAGAAGCAAAATGTATTTCTTGCTAAACGAGTTGTTTAAATGTGTCACCGAGTAATAGGTAATATATTCAGGGAAATTATTTACACTTTTACCGGACACGCGTCCGTTTGTCTCTCAATGAAACAGGTTTTGTTCTGTTTATATACGTATTGATGTAACAGGGAAAGTTTAAGATTTTTACCTTTTGATGTAGTATTATAAGCTATGAATGATTGTTGGTGTAACTACGATTGCTGTATTAAAATTTCAATTAAAAAGTGGTGGAATACATGACACAAAACACAATTAAAATTAATTCCGAATTCCTATTCCAAACGTGCATCAAGCTCACGTTGCAGATTAAGTATACAAAAAATATACAAACTCCTTTTGAAACAATTTTTGAAGTGAATACTTCTTTAGCGGCGTTGGGTATAAAATCTTAAACTCGCGTCAGGACACGTGGCCTGATCGAAAAAGCGTAAGACGGCTGTTTTTTTTTTTTTTTTTTTAGCCCTTATATTCCATGCGTAAGACGGATACCATTCCAAAATATCAAACATACTGAACGTTAATAATCAAGTTTTCACTTCTGCCGGCACTCCCGGAGTGCAACCCGTCTTTTTTTTTTAAATATGGGTAAGTAGGTACCAAGTAGGTACTCAATCACTTCGCAACCCTACCTCGAACTTCCATTTTAGGTTGTCAATTTGTCGATGCTTATCTGTATTTGTGTTGTCATCTTAATGTCAACTGTCAACCTACGCACATGTTACATAGAAATGGCGCCAAAAATGTTACAAAATACAAACTAGACGGTTCAAAACGTGACTGGCCTACCATACGAAATTAGCTATTAAAATAACAATACCTACGTAATCTATACATGTTTTTATATTAGGAAGTGGTAGTCGTAGCGTAAAATTACATATTACATAAACTATATGTAACATTGCGTGTTCGGAATAATGAGATCAATTAAATAACAATACATAATAAAGTGTGTAATATTTTGTTTTAATTTTGGAGCGGGTTTAAATATATTTGGATCGTGAACTTCGTGAAATATCTTCATTCTACTCGTGATAAATCGAATTTACCTAGTTTTTTATATTATTTAATGAATACGTCAAACAAAACACTATATTACGACGAGGAAGATATTATTCATAAATTAATCATAATCAATAAAATATGAACTTTCGTTTAAAAAGCCCACACCTTTAAAAAGCTTTCGATATGACTCGTCTGTGAATTTAAGGTGTGTAATCTTTGATTTTTTTATTGCCAATTGTAACATATATATACCTATGTTACAAGGCATATATGCCCATTTCCCATTCAGAATCTGGTTTTGGTCGAAAGTGAAATCTTGTAAGATAACTACGTTTTGTAACACAGGTGTATAATGTTTTGTCAAAGAATAACAATCGACGTAGAATTATTATCATCTGACCCAGATCTTTTGAACTAGTTTTGTTTTTATGAATGAATAGCGTTGTAGATTAAAAGAATAGATAAGTTTTATTTGTTTCTAGAGAAACAGAGGCTGTTTAAAAACATTTATTTTTATACTATGTATGAGATGGTATGCAAGTGCAACGGACAAAAAACAGGTATCTTGAACTAGTTAGCCCGCTGCTTAGCTCGTGTGGAACCATAGTACCTACAAGGATAAGTACAATATGTTTTTTTTTAATTTATCAACATTTTTATAACGATAACTTTTTGATTGATGAAAATATAATTAAAAAAGATTCCGCCCCCGGGTGGGCTCGAACCACCAACCTTTCGGTTAACAGCCGAACGCGCTAGCCAATTGCGCCACGGAGGCATTGATGACCTACAAAAAAATACAAACCACATCCCAATATTTTTTTATATCTATAGTTACCTAATAATGATATAATTACTAATTAGTATACTGTATACTCATTAATAATGACAAAAGAAGTGATTAAGATAGTTAAGAAATCTCATTCAATATTATCATTTATCAATTCTCAAAAATGTATTTTCAAATATTATACAGACAACAAAATTATTTATTTTTACATTTAAAAAAAATTACAAGTCGAGGCATACCTAACACATTCTCCGTGTAGTACTTATAAGTTTTTTTCATGAGTGTACCAACTCGTTAAAATACGGAATCTTCAAAATTTTATGATTTTCTTATAACAACACTAATTTAAAACTACTGTTCTATAACGAGAGAAAGCAGGAGGCAAGTCGGCGGCTATAATTAGTGTTATTTGGAAAGAGTTGCGGATTCATAGAGCGTAATTAAATTTGATTAAATTTGATTATGCTCTATATGATCTAACTACTATATTTACGAAAATTCTATACGAAGTAATAAATTGAAAATGTTCTTCAAGGTTTTGAAATTCTATTTAAAAAATTTTGTGGTTTTTAAATTAATATTAGGTATATATTTTGTGAGAAACAGTATTTCTAAATTCGTTAAGTAAGTAGTTGTAATTTACTTATCTTTTATTGCAATTAACTTTGATGTTGTAGTTATTTTATTTTTTAAATAGCGGAGTTGCGATATATTGAATACTGCTGCATACTGTAACCGTATTAAAAATTTAAAATAATATACTTAAAAAAAAAGTTTTATTTTAAATTCTATACTACCTAATACCACAGACTAATAATAATATACTTCGCTAATACCTACACGAGAAATATTTTTCCACATTAAAAGTTTAATTTTATTAAAAAAAATCTATTTAAAATACAAGTACATATTATGAATATAATTTATTATTTTATATTTTTTATGGTATTTGTTATCTTTAAAAATGCGAATATGTTAATAATTCGATACGGGGCCGATTTTTCAATCCTTGGTTAAAACTTATCCGTCCAATAAAGTGTTACACGATAATATTAAAATGTCACCTGTAAACTATCAAATACAGGTAATTAGAATACATTTTTGAAATGGTAGTTTAATACGTTATTCGACGAATAAATTTTAACCAACGATTGAAAAATCAGCCCTTAAATGGATAATAAATAATAATGTGTATTATATGATACAATATTTTGCCGCCATTGATATATCCGATATGGTCTAGTGGCTAGGATACCTGGCTCTCACCCAGGAGGCTCGGGTTCGATTCCCGGTATCGGAAAATGCTTTTTTATTTTTTTTGTTGATGTTTTTAATTGTATTATACATAACTTATTTCATTTTATTCATTTGTTACAATATTTTATTTATCCGCATAAAATTATTACATACATGCGTTTTTTCATTCAGAAAACGCCCATTTTAAAGCGATTCATGGTTTTAAATATACCTAATTGAAATTCAAATCAAGTGCATATTATGTCAGATCAACACTTACACTTGTAATCAAAACTTGGCTTGAATACTAAGTACCTAGGTATATGTACTTATAGTAAGATTTAGTTTTATGTTTGACCTAAACATGACTATAGAAGTAAACAATGTAGGTACCTAGTTATTTATTTTTGAACGATCTATATTGAAATAAACATTATTTTGGACAAGCTCGTATTTTCTTTTTCAATCATTTATAATTATTAAGATCGAAGATTTTTCTACAAAAAATAGGTTAGAATCCGATTATGCAGATTATCATAAAAAAATGATCCAAGCTGCGGGCGGAATGCTAATTTAATAATTTTCTACTGAATATCTGTTCTTATTTTCAGTAAATGTTACAATACACACTTCATCTGTACAATGGGTAATATTAAAAACAATTGCATAATAGTCGTGAGACCTCAGGGTCAAGGTCGTTTTTTGATAATTTCTCGTGGGATTATCTCTCTACAGTTTAATTATTTAGGTAACATAATATGTATTATGCAGCTCATGTTTTAGGTCATATCTTATTATTTTCGTACATTTTAAAGAAATTTTGAAATCGGTCCAGTAGCTCTTGCGATTTGCGCGTTCAAAGGCACAATCATGCACACAAATTATTCAGTTTTATAATATAAGTATATTAGATAAAACTGTGGTTTTAAATAAATCAAAAATGCCATAATCGCTTTCCATCGCTAATAATATAATGAGAAAGTTTCTCCATCTCAAGATATTTGGATATCACTTTCACCGGCGGTCGCTGACTTTACACATTACACAACCTGTCTCACTATCTATAGATAATACTGGGTAATAGATGATTGCACCTTATTGGCTACTGTCTTGTAAAACGAGATGAAAAGTAAACAAATGTTAATCGATGTTATTGAATAGCATCGATATTATGATGAAAAATAGAAATAATTATATCGATTTGATCGAATAGGCTTGAATTTTTATATCTTTTGAAATAACAGATGTTAATTTTATGTGTAAAAGATGTATTCAGGACTAATAATACATTGATAATTTGGCAGCTTTTCGATATTTTTTTTATCTTCAGTCGATGTTTTCAAAACTAACTATGGAAGTCTTTCAAATCCTATAGTATATTTTTTCGTTGTTTTTGAGACGTAGGTAAAAACGAGTGTTTCCCTGGTTATCTACCCAGTAATTAAGATTTAATTTTACCTATTTATAAATCTATACTTGTATTGGTTACTTATAAATTTACCACCAAGCACCTTAGGACGACATTTACCTCTGTAATTATTATATTTGACCTTAATTATTCGGAACCTATAAACTCAAAATTAATTAAACAGCAGCAGTTTTACCTTCATTACTGTTCGATGAGCTTTCACTAGGGCATGCACCCGGGTTTACCCGGTTCCGAAAAACCCGGGTAAACCCGGGTTTTTTGAAGATCTTGAGAACCGGGTCTGAATTGTATGAAACCCGGTTCTCCCGGTTCCGAACAAAATATTAAAATATAAAGTATTATTTATATTTTGCTGCATTATTTTAACAAATTTATTCTATCTGGCAACGTCAGACTCACGTGCATCGCGAATTTTCGTGCCACGCCTCAAGCGTGGCTCTGATTGGTTGTCTAACCTTAGATGCTATAAGTTTCCTACGGGTGTATTACCAAAAAAAATGTGTGTATGCACTAGTGTACACACGTAAGAAGTGAAACTTCTTAATGACCTTATTTTTCAAAAAATTATTTACTATATGGAACTTTACAGAAATACGTCGAATCACGCGTGCGGTAGGGATAAGAAAAAGATGGCGCGTAACGGAAAAATTGTCACGCGTAACGAAAAAATGTTACACTAAATTTTTTTCTAACCCCGATAAAGTTTCACTTCAAAAAAAAATTAGGCTTCGAAAATGACAAAAATTAGGCTACTGAAATATTTTGATTAGATTTGTCGTAAATTTGAAAAACTGTTGATTTTACTGTTTCATATAATGATCCAGTCATATTTTTGTTTTTGGTATCAAGCTGAAATTTATATCGAATACTCAAGTCTTCTGTCCCTTGATGCTGTGAAAAAGTCAAACTCACAAGCCAACGTATCAAAAGATACAGCCGTAAATGCTGAAAATTTTCGCAAATTTAGTCATTCGCATGAGACTCAAAACCTACAGGATACTTCTCATGAACACAGAGCCTTTAAATTTGGTAAAAGTAACGTCTTATAACACTGCAGATAAAGGAAAAATTTTAAAGTTACAACATTATAAAAAATAGGTTTGTTCGGAGCCCTCGGAGCGCGAGTCCGACTCGCACTTGGCCGGTTTTTTGCTTTACAGTTTGCAGTTAATTAATAAGGTTTAAGTTTATATGTGATATTATGATAATAAGGTACTTTTATAAGACTGATAAATAAAGAGAAGTATTGAAATTTTGTTTCTTTATTAATTTAATAAAATAAGACACAAGCCGCGTAAAATAAAAGGCCCATAAGGTACTTTTACAGTTACTTTTGTTTAATTTCGTATTTTTTTTCCGAGGTATTATAAAAGAACCGGGTAACCCGGTTCTACCCGGTTCTGAGCTCGATTTGGAACCGGGTTTCAGAAACTTGGAACCGGACTCGGTTCTGCATGCCCTAGCTTTCACTAATTATTTTATGCTAACTAACGTAAAAAGCATTGCATACTGGAGCATTTTGCATTGGTCATGGCGAAACGCGAAAGTTTGCTTATTTCCATTAATTATTAATTTTTTGCTCAAATTTTTGCTCTGATTAATAAAGGTTAACTCTGTTTTATAATATTATGTTTATTATATTATAAGTTACTCTTATTATTTCGAAAAAGTCTGGTCTTTCACCTCTACAATGTAACCACATTGTTCATGAGTCAGCAGTCCTATGTTTCTTTTTTTATTCCAAGTTGTCCCGGCTATTTAATAATGTGTTTATGTTGTTTTTGTTACGCAAATAAATATAATATACTTACTATAACAGAGTCCCTTATCAAAAAAGATTCCTATAGGCTACTAATTCTGATGGTCAACTTGAAATAATACATGTTCTACGATGTAAGACCCTCCTTTTTCAAGTCAACCATAAAAACGTAATAAACACTATACAAAGTTAGATAAGTAGTTGTTTGAAAGGCAAGTGTAGGAGCAAGGTGAACTTGCTATAGCTAGGTATACTTTAATACAGATAATAGTTATACTGATAAACTTGACTTCAAGTCTGGCATTTGGCATTATTAATTTGTTAAAGGGTGGAGTAGGCTTTGGTTTCACAATGTACTTTTGAAGGTTAGTACTAAGATATGTAGTAGATATTTACTCTTTACGTAAGTTGAAAAATATGTAAATCGAAGTAGATAATTTGGTACGTATATACGTATATAATGTTGTAATGTAGTGTTGTAGAGTTTGGGCAGTTTTTATAAATGCATTATTCAAATGTTTGAACGGTGCGAATGCCGTTAAACTATCGACCGATTTTTATAGATTTTTCATTCGCAGATAGGTACATAGTTACAAGGATAAGTTTAAGTGTGTATTTAAAAATAATCTCATACAAAAGAAAATAATGTCTTTCATATAATAATTAAGTGACATGTAGGATTACACAAATAGGTACGTAGGTTGCTTTAACAATTAAACCTACATACAACCATTTTAGGACATCAACAATTTGAGTTCAAGAGCATTGTAATGTCTCTAATGTAACTTTTAATTTATAATTGTTTTATGAATAAAATTAATTGCTCAGTATATAACGTCTTAATTGCATCATATAGTTACCAAAAACATCATTTTGATTGTTTAAAATATTTGAAAATCAATCGGTTAGATTTTGATATTAACTGTAGCAAACAATCAAACAAAAAATCGAATCTTCATAAACATTTACTTTGAACTTTTTAGGTATTCTGTGGTATAGTATTATATTATCTGTGGTTTAGTTTAGCTAAAAGGTATGCAGTTAATGATTCAAATAATTTATTACATATTTTATGATAAAGTTAATTGTAAGATTGTTATTTCCTGTGACATTAATGAGATAGCCTTTATAAATCAGTTTAATATGTATTATGTAGTATAATTTTATTTAATTACTTCAATTTTTCATTTCCGACTGAATAGAAACTCGTCTTAACTAGATAATCTTACATTTAATTATAATTAGGGAAATAAAATGTCAGATTTTTGTTACTTATAATTATTATATCCTGGAAGTTAGGAAAATATGTTTTATCTGATATTTTGATATGTACCTTCCTGTCATAAGTTGTAGGTTAAGACTTAAGAGCCTTAGATTCGTATTTGGCATAAAATAAACTTAATAATATCTAATAATAAAGTTTGCATTAAACCTTTCCGTGTAATGCTAATAAAAGTGTATTAAAAATGTGTGTGTAAATTTGTTTCATAAATAAATAAATCCCATGCAGTCGGAATAATAACCAATTTAAGAAGACAATCTACTTACATAAATCTGTTTATTACCACAGAATACATAATATGTAGTAGCTAAACGCTATAGAACGGACACTCTCCGCCTCCCGCCAAAATTAAACACTTACCTCACCCCGCACGATCGTGATTAAAATGGGCCATATTTTTCTGCAAGGACGATACGCAACGAAGATTGACAACATTAATCAAATTGACTTAAAGTAATTTTATTATTTTGGATTTGTGATTATCGTTTTTCGTAGAAAATGGTTATATATTGTGCTGTTTACGGATGTATTTCATCAGAAAAACGCGAATTTTTTTTTAATACGCTAGTCACAAATGTGCCAACCATAAAGCGTTAACACACACATTTGCAGTCTCTACAGTGTGACTGTCAAAACGATAATTTTGTATGGAGTGTCCGGGGTGTGTTATTACGTTACAATTAAATAATATTAAGAATATACATAGCATACTGTATAGTAATATTTAAAAATCGATCAATTTAATTTCCTACCGAAAGCTCGTATAAATTATTATGCATACATAATATTGTATCTATATATAAGAATCTTACGTATTTATGTTTGTATGATAATAAAACAATTATACATACATGAAGTACTTAATACATTCATAAAATAATGAATACAAGTGCTAGTTGCTACACTTATCCGGCGGCGTTGCTTGTAATCACGGAAACTATTATATATGACACAACAGTTTTTAATAAATTACTTTTATAGTACAAGTGGTTTTTAATTTTTATTAAACATTAATTTAATTATTTTCCTGTTATTATGTATCTGTTCAAGCACTAAGCTGTTAATTTATCGAATTGTAAAAAATAATTGGCAATTTGGCACATATTTTTTTCTTATTTTTAAGGTCATAAGCGCAGTCATAAATTTTGATTTTCCGTTTGGTAATTAGGTACTTACTCTATTAAAAGTATGCTTTGAAATAATAATGTTTATAATACATATATATCAAACCATAAAACTACTATATACGCTAAATCTAACGCAAAAAAGATTAGCCTGGCCCTGGTTGTGAAAGGGCTCTGACTCTGAGTCATGTATAAAGATATTCTATAACCTTGGCCAGGTGACATACAAACAACATGATTCATTATTACATAATGTCATTACTAGCTTTTTCATGTGACTTCGATCGCGTTTAAGAAGCTTTAAGTATGGTAAGTTAATTTTGATGAAAACTTACCGCGCGTTATAAAAAAATGATGTTCAGCCATGTCGAAGCTTAAATTATTTAAATGTTTGCAAATCTATTGAGTAAATCTGTTTCAGAGCTTTTAATATCATTACAACACACAAACAAAAATACAATATGTTGTTGAGTTGATAATTGATATTGTGTGTTTGTGTCTTTTAAGCTCTTGCAGATATATGTATACCTACTCTATCTGGCGGGTTTGCTCACTTTCGTGTTCATTTAGCTGTTACTGGTACACATAATATACCTATATAAACTATCTATTAATAGAAGCAATTCTTGTAAATAAACGCAAATTCATTTTCAACTAAGTAATGGTGATACTCCATCAAGAGAGTTTCAACCGGTTCAAGCGAAAGTAGATGTTATAAAAACTACTCTTTCGTAATCACGACGCTTTTACTAAAATGTTTTATTTGTTAACGAATTATGAATAAAAACTCATGGTAATGGACAAGGTTTTTATATTATTTACATATGTAATTGTTATGAAAATACAATGCCGAGAAAGTTAAGTTATAAGGAGTTAAGAGATTATAATAAAAAGTAAAAACAATAAACAACAAGTCGTAGCATAAGTCATAACATAATGTTTAAGTTAATAAGTTATTTATAAATAACAATGTTGAAATAGGTACTTGAAAAGTAAAGAAAATAGGCTCTACTTTTTTATATACCTATGCGGGTAATATTCGTCAATTTGAGAAGAGATAAAAATTAAAAATTATAAGTTGTCACTTCGCGACAAAAATATAATTTCATACTTAATAATAATCACTAATCAGTGGAACCTATCAAATTCATAAACCTACGTAGAGCAGTAAGCTCTAAAACTAGGTACATAAGTACTTATTTAACATACAATAAATGCTTTATTTATTTTTAAACTGAGTTAAAACCACGTGCCAATAACCAAAGAAAACAGCAAATACAAAATAATCCAAGTGCACACTTAGAGGTCCGCGCCGCAGTCCAAAAGCCCAGCGGCGGCGCGCCGGGTGCGGCACCCGGCGTGGCGCGGCGTCGCCGGCGTGGGCTAGTTATTTTTAAAGTTATTAGGGGGTGGGCGGGCAGTAGAAAAATCTCTCTTTAAGTTTAATAAAAAAAATATTTTTATTAAAATCAAGTAGCTTAACTATTTAGTGATGAACATGATAATTATAAACATTGCCAATAATTTTATTGGCAATGTTATGTCAGAGCAAGCAAAGGAGCAGGTGGGCCACCTGATGTTAAGTGGTCACCACCGCCCATAAACACTTGTAACACTAGAAGTGTTACAGGTGCTTTGCCGGCCTTTTATGGACAAATAAGCTCTTTTCTTGAAGGCCCCAATGTCGTAGTTGTTCGGGAACACCGCAGGTGGCAAATCGTTCCACAGTTTCACCGTACGCGGAAGGAAGTTGCGGGTGAAGCGGACAGTGGTGGAGCGCCAACCATCCAGATGGTGCGGATGGAACTGATTTTTACGGCGTGTGGTCCGGTGGTGGAACTGTGCGGCTGGTAAAAGGTGGAACAATTCCTCAGAGCACTCCCCATAGTAGATTCTGTACAGTATACAGAGAGACGCAACGTCTCTTCGCACTGACAGTGGATCGAGCCTATCGGAAAGCCTACGGTCATCGACAATTCGAGCTGCTCGACGTTGGATGCGGTCAAGAGGAAGGAGTTGATACTGTGGGGCTCCGGCCCAGAGATGAGAACAGTACTCCATATGCGGCTTGAAGTACTGTCTCGATCTACTGAGCACACCAAGTTTTTTCGAGGCTAATTTAGCCTTCGCTTCCAAATGACTGCGGAATTGAACGTCACTCGAGATTTCAACTCCAAGGATTCCGATTTTCAGCGATATACTAAGAGGAGTACTCTTAAACCGATGTTCTGCACACCCAGAAAGTGGGTAGAATGTATTAGCGCGTTAACATTGTAATAACACCTTTTTTGTAACTACATTCTTGTAAATAAATGAAATTTGAAATTGAATTTGAATTTCTACGACAAATGGGGTCTTTTTAGCGGTGAACGCGCAAACCTGTGTCTTTAGGGGATTGAACTCGACAAGATTAAGTTCGCCCCAATCCGAGACTTCTTGGAGAGAAGACTCGACTTCAGACATAAGTTTGTTTCGACTCTCATTGAGGCTTTCCTTTGAGGTGTTTGCACGGCCGGGATAAAGAGCATCCCCCGTACTGTCGTCTGCATAGCAATGAATGTTACTGATTTGTAACAAATCATGTTTATAATTATCATGGATAAAAATAATTTTGTTAACTTTTGCAGGATTTAGACGCGATCTCTTCGCAGTTAAGACTAGCCCAGTTACAGAAAAAAACCCTTTCATTTAGCGTGCTTGTAGCTGAGATAGATAGAAGCGATCGCTCTTATCCGGCAAGCCAAGGAAAAAACAACTTTTTTTTGTTCCCAGAACTTAAGAATGTTGTCCTCTACATCTCCTAAATCTGAAGGGTTAGCCGTAGCCAAATATCTCCAACACTCTTGAGCGACGTCGTCATCCTCATCAATAAATCTATTGGAGTGTTTTTTGGCTAGCTTTTGGAGTAAAACATCTGGCATCGATATAGTAGACATTGTCTACTATATCGATGCGACGTTGCCGTGTTGTAGACAACAACGCGTGCGTGACAGATGGTTCGCGCGCAAAATTTGAACTCGGCGCCAATTTTTCTGTGACCCGGCGGCGGCGGCGGCGCGCCGGGGTCTCTCGGCGGCGGCACGCCGGCGTGGCGCGGACCTCTATGCACACTGCACATTGTTAATTAATGAGTGAAAAAAAACTATCGCAAGATGCAGACAGTGTGTTGATTTGTTGGAAAAGGCAATGTACGATATTTTCTACTCGTTTCCATTGTACCACGAGTTTTATGTGTATTTACTATTTATAGACATAACTGTTAGTTTGTATTTCAATATTTTTTCTGTGCTTAGTATTTATAATTTATATGATTTTTTTGTTTTCTATATACGAGACTCTAGGTTTTTATACTATACGATTTTCATATTTAAAAGTGTATTGTTTAATTTTTATAAGAGGCAGTAATTTCATACTTAAAATAAATCAATATCTTCTTCATGTTCATTTTGTCATTATAATTTCAAACATTTCATTAGATATTAAAAGCATAATTCAAAAAACTTATGAAAATCAACGCATTTCGTTAATTTTAACAATTTTTAAACAAAACCACTGCAAAAGCGCTATAATATTATGACACTGACAATAAGCTGACAATCCTCTTGTCATAGGTTAAAGACAGAAAAAGCGCGCCACACACAAAATTCCCGCGCTTTTCGTTCTTTCTTCATAAAATTAAAAACAAAATGGCAGTGAAAACAGCCAGTAGTGGAAACGTCGTCCCAGTGAACTACATCGCCGTGGAGCGGATCGCACGCAAGCTATTCGTTATATATTTACATTTATTTATTTCGAATGGCGAAACAATTTAATGTCTGAAAATTCTTGTCGAATTGTCTGTTTCCTTGCTTACTTGGGTAATACATCGCCCATTCCACGTTGTATACCTACAGTAGCTTTTAATTTTACGTCGGAACGTAATACATTTCCTGTTATTTGGTATTTGGAATCCTTATATTCAAAATATAATTCTGAAATCTAATTAATCAACATTAAAATATTAAAATTTGTCTTTCTTGTAACAAGTAAAAATTCAAATTACTGCTATAATTAACACTTTTTTAGTATTCCTTGGTAAATAATCTCTATGAGTTCATAATTAGTAAAAGAAATGTAGAGAATGTAATACATATATACATAATTATTTTAATTAAAACATACTAAATGCATGTAAGGAAAATAAAAAGAACTATTTATTCATTTGACTGGGCTTCTTAACTTTTCCGTTGGATTATACAATAATTATTTACCGCCGGTTGGGAAGGAAGTTTCTAAGAAGAACCGACATGAAAGTGCTTACTGTAAATAGGTCTTATAAGTCTAAACTACTATTATAATACTACCATTATTTCTGCTGTTTAAACTGCTTATCTTTATTGATACGTGAATGTTGATAAACAACAATAAAACTTTTACCTATATTTTAAAAAAGTCGTTTTGATTTCTACTAATTATTCAACATTGCATTAAATAAAGAGCTTTTGTTGCTGTATTACTTAAAATACCTACTTATTCGATCAGCCCAAAATTATCTTCTTACGGTATTATTATCTATTTATTACTACTTCAAACGAACATAGAGCAAGAGCATTGATTCGAGATCTTATAGTGTAAACGAAAACTCGTATTCAGTGTTGTTCAATATAAGAACATTGCATAGAATCTTTTCGAAAGCACTAAGATCAACGAAAGAATGCTCTTGAGGGTTAGAACGAGCATTCCGTAAAATATATACTTTACGATCGCACGTCCCAAATCTTCAAAATATCCACGAATGACGCAACGCATTTTGGTGTCCGTAACCAAGGTATAATCTGTGCTATAATGATGTTAGCTCATTGATACTTTCTCCCTTGCCGCACCGGTCACTTGATATCTGTTTAGTAATATTATATGACGTTATATCAATGTATTCGTACATAGAATTACGTGGCTTTGTGTGTTCAATAGTTAGTGAAGAACGGAGATTATTTAAAGACGCAATAAAGTAATGAAATATAGGAATAAATGGCATATGCTGATATGCCAAATAGTCATTCTTTTCAGCCCCACACTGTTATCCTATATTTCATTACTTTATTGCGTCTTTAAATAATCTCCCTTCCTTACTAACTATTAAACACAAAGCCAAGATTATGTTTATCGTAGATTTTAAATAACTGTGAACTGCTGATTTTCAGTCCTATGCAATGTTATGACTTATGATAGACTGTAACTTAACGGGGCGCATAAAGCAAAATAACCAATCTTCTATTAGATGATACGTGTAATATGCAAGACCAAATCTAAAAAATAAAATATATATCAAACTAGATGATATGTTCAACGATTCTGTTTAATCAAAAACATAAAATATTAAAATTTACTCGATAAAAAAAATCACCAAGTTAGCTCTAATTTTCACACTTTTACGTTTTCTACTTGACATGGTTATACTTATTATGATTTTTTTTTCATAAACAATTATATTAAAACATTTGCAAGATATTTGTCAGAGCATTTTGTGTAATTACTTTTAGTTTTGGTTTTATCTGCGATAAACCACTTTTATCGTGACAAAATCAAACGTTTATCTCGAGAAAAAAAGAGCGCCAAAATTCTTAGGACACAGAGTGCACTTCTTTGGTTGCTTTGAAACAGTGTCTGTACCACATCTTTATCTATTATTTATAAATGATTTATCTCATCTATAATTATTAATTCCCCAGTGTGACAGCAGCCTAACGCCCTTGAACGAGCGAAAGTGCCCCGTGGCAGATCGAAGACATTATTGTCTGAACAATCAATAAGACAAATGACTTTCTAATCGCTAGATTGTGGGAAAATTATAGAAATCGCGCTGATGGAGATGCTTTACGTCATTATTGAAGATATCTGCTTTTTTAATGCTAATACCACAGTTAATATAATACTATACAAGTAGATATGTATATGACCTTATGAATGTCTTGTCTTCGCGCCAATTGTTTAAGCTCGATGTTCGGATACTCGTCCACTGTAATGAAATTTTCATTCATTTCTGTGATATTTTTATGCTGTAAGAGCTTTATATTTTGCTGTCAAATGAATTCGTTAGTTCTAAGTATGTCGTGTCTAAAAGGAATTTATTTTATCGAAAATGTTATAAGTAGACATCGGATTATATGCACTAACAAAATGCCAAAATATGCATGCAAATATGCACTAAAAAAGGCCGAAATATGCACTAAAAACGACTGATATGCCTAAAATATGCACAATACAAAATCAAAAAACCTTCATTATTTTTATATATTTAAATTATAGATTGTACAAAAACAGTGAAATTTTCTTGTAATTAAGTATAGTTTTTTTGCCAATATACAATTAAGCATTTTTACCAAATTTTCGAGCGCAAATTTGTGACGTTTGTCACCCGCAATCCTAGTGTTGCCACCTTAGACCATTTCGAGCTAAACTAAGCCCTTTTTTTGGTATTCAACCCGTGTTTTAAGTTTTTAGCCCCAAAAGGGTAATCTAGCCCTATTTTGATTGGTTCAAAATTTACTTAAAATGGAGCCCATTTTGTAATTTTTTGCCATTTTACCATGCTAAAGTAGGGTTTGTTAACTCGCTGAGCGTTCTGATTGGCTAATAAAGGTTAGTCGACCAGTAAAAAATTCCCGCTACTTAACGAAATATGCACGATTGGGGAAATAGGCTAAAATATGCACTAACGCCGTAATTAGAGAGATTTATGCATTTGCATATGCAAATATGCAAATGCATATAATCCGATGTCTAGTTATAAGTTATAAGCAACTTCAGCTTTTTACAGAAAAAAGCTTTAGACCCTAAAAAACGCATACCTACATATTATTTAGATTTCAGGTTCATGAATCATGATTCATCATGTATTTAAATATCTTATGAGCTATATCTTTTCAGTAGATTCTTCATGAAATACTAGCACAGAATATAGTTTAACATTCAAACATAAAATTTTATTCTACAGCATTCAACGTGTTCGTTTAAACTAGTGAAGGTATGTTCAAAACCGGATCCGCAGTTCCGGATGTTAGCTCAAATATACAATGTTTACTACTTGCACTTTATCGTATCTATGTATCAATACATACCTAGATATTCGTTTTTATACTATAAAATATATTTATATATGAAAGTAATGGACTACAAATTTATAAAAAAAGTAAACGTATTTTGGAACAAAAGGTAAAAACACAAAATATAAAAAGTATGCCTTTCTTTTTGCAGAATAATTTAAATAACCTTTCTGCATACTTAATTGCGGCTCGAAAGTTTTTACATAAAAAGCGTAAAACATAACTACAATCTCATATCCATTCATAGAAACTTATTAGTTAGATTTATTTTAATCTTATGAAAGTATTCATTCAAATTAGCATATCATAAATTATAAATATAATGATTTATCGATTGACTTAGAATTTCACATATCAATAATATTAATATGTAAAAACATCGGATATTTATAATTATACCGAAACGCGGCAGTAATTTCTACTAAGCTAAGTAATGAAATGTATAAGTCACGCATACATTTTTACGTATTAATTTTGTCACTAAAGGAAGCATTTTAATTAAAATGTAACTTTCTGAATGTATTTTCATTAATATGTTTGTAATATCGCGTGTTATAGCGAATAGTCGAATACAATAATTTGTTTAAACAATATTTTTGAATTTCCTCTATAAAATAATATTTATAAATATTTTTCAATGACCTAATATAAAAAATAAATAAATACTAAATCCTAAAGTTGTTTTGGAGAAAAGGTTTTGAAAAGTAGGAAAGTGCAAGTTTAATTAAATTCATCTGATGTGATAATTAACATAATTTGAAGTATAAAATTTATACATATTTTGCATAAGTAATAAAAGTAAAAGTGCTACACGAGCTTTCAGTATGCTCTAAGCTTCGCCGGCATCGCGAGAGTCAAAAAGCTTGCTTCATTTACAAGTATTTTATAATCTTAAAAAATATTTCAATAATTATATTACATAAACTTAAATATGTCTATTACATATTAATTAAAACATACAAATTCATAGGAATAAAATTAGTAGATATTGAAAGAATATACCTGTAATAATATAAATTTAATGCTTAGGTAGGTAATAATATGCGTGTCATCAAGTCTGAAAGTACCTTAATTTCTTTCAGGTTCGGTGTTTTTTGTTATTTATTCCAATATAATAATAAAAATGAAAAATACATACCTTAAAATATTTCACAAAAACAACACAGTGAGTTCACAAAAAAACAATATCCAAAATACATGAAAATCCCTTGAATGTCGTTGGAATCACATTTTTTGCACAACAAAAATGGTTCACAACTATATATATATATAAAGCGTCTGTTTGTCACGGCTGTGTGGAGGCGACTGTCTTGTGTCTGAGAGTGGTGAGTGCAGAGTGGTGCTACCACGAGTGGTGATGGTAGGACGTGGGGAAATGGTACGTCTTAGAAACGTATAATATTGTATCATAGTGGGTTTGATCTTTGAATTTCTTATGTATTTAAGTAATAAGTTACTTTTTAACTTTACAATCTTCAAGTTAAAAAAGGCAAAAAAAATGATTGATACAAATATGTTATGCATTTTTTTTACAGATTTGTTTAAGAATTGAGAGAATGGAAAGACGATTTAAACATATTTTATAATCCCTAATACAAAATTACACACACTGTCGAATCATTCCTATCTATAAGATTCTAATCGACATTTCTCACGGCCCTTTTTTAGGAGGAAATTAAAAAAGTCTCTACAAAAACTTGTTACCGCTGTCGAACTTCCGTTTTAAACCTTTCTTTTGTATAAAAAATATCGCTTTGAAGTTTGTAAGTTATATTTTGACTCAATTAAATCACTAGGTATAGAAAGAGGTTATGTTTTGATTATATTAAAATTAATTTCAACGTTACTGCAATAAATACTAACTTTCCGCTCAAGGGATTACCGGGATAAAAACTATCCTATGTAATTATTCTATATCTCTGTACCATCTAAATTGGTTCAATGGTTGAGGCGTGAAGAAGAGATAGACAAACAGACAGAGTTTAATTTATAAAAAAATCGTTTAAATAACAAGGATCAATAAAAAAATGACTAGAACTTAGATATCTTATATCTAGGTAGGTACAGCTACGTCTTAAAAAGGCACTAGGTAATTTTTTTTATAATGATTGCTGTTTGCCGCTGACTGTCGCAACGCTTCCCTCCTTTTGCAATGCTAAAAATAGTTTATACCGTAAGTATATAAAACTATACGAATAAATAGGAAATGTTTGGCTTTTTATTTAAATAAATATCTAACGATATAAGTAAATTATTCTCTACCAATTTGCATCCTATTCAAATTTGAAGCTTGCTCCACATTTACCTGATCTTATTATATACCTGTCATTTTCATAAAAACATAAGCTATATTTTATAAATAACATACGCTATGTTATTTTCAGGTCAATACAGACGAAGCTGGGACAAGCGGCTAGTCATAAATACAAATTTTGCTTTGTTTCGTTCCAAAAAGTGTATGAGTAGGTTTATATTATAATCGTGAATTTATGTTGAATTTTTATTTCATATAAGAATAAAGCCATAAAAATTGTTTTTCTGTTGATTAGTCCTACTAATCCTACTAATATTATAATTGCGAAAGTTTGTAAGTATATGGATGTATGGATGTTTGTTACTCTTTCACGCAAATACTACTGAACCGATTACAATGAAATTTAGCACACATATAGAAGGTAACTTGGATTAACACATAGGGTAGGTTTTATCCCGGAAATCCCACGGGAACGGGAACTATGCGGGTTTTCCTTTGAAAACGCGGGCGAAGCCGCGGGCGGAAAGCTAGTAGATAGTAATTGTAGAGCTGTTCACAAAGAAAATAGACAGTCAAAATTTCAATATGGTTCGTACGGGCCTCGCAAGTAAAACCTCCGTACAACCAAAAGTGAAAATTAACAATAATCAATCAAAATAAAATTAATTGCGACCATAAATATAATACTCATAACACACGATGAAATGAACAAAAAATAGTGTTACAACTTACAAAAAAATAAATAAGTAGAACACTATTTTAGACAAAATAAAAAGGATGAGTATAAAAATTTAATTAAAATTCCAATAACAATTAAAAATATCTGATAAATTATTATCGGAAATGATAACACTCATTTTTGATAGGACTTTCTAAATATAAATTTATATTGTGATATTAACACACTTTTTCCAAAAACTTTAATTAAAATAAACATACATTTAATACAAACTTGAAATAGTTATCGATTTACACATTTACACATATGAAGTTCATTTAATTAGTATTTTTGTTTCAATTAATAAAAATAACAAAGAATTTCGTAATATCTTGAAAATTTAAGTAATTATCATTGTTAAAAGGAGGGTACTGTTTTCGGTAGAGAGTAGAGACTTATTTTTCTATTTTATTTCAATGTGAATTCTGTACTAATAATAAAATATCAAAATTGTAAAATCCTGTCTGTTCCGCTTTCGCGGCTAAACCACTAAATCAATCTTGATGAAATTCGGCATCTACAATTTATTATATGCGGTCAAATCGTTGATCATGAATTAACTTTCTTTATAAATTCTTAATAAAAGGTAACATGTTTCAAAAAGTCTATGCAAAATATATTTAGTCAAATAGACTTCTTCTAGAAGTGCTTTGAACTCAGAGTTACCGTGTTGATGTATCCTTTTACACGACCTGTGAAATTTTCGGAAGTATTTGATTTTATAAACATTATTCATTATGGACTTCTAAGTATGTAGACTTTAAAATAAAAATATATAAGTAAATATAAAATGTTAACTGTTAATTCATTTTAATTTTTATGTGTTTCAAGCAGTTGCATAGCTACTTCGAAAAACATCTTGTAACAGACTTTTGTTATTGTAATGTTACATTATTACATAATTTACTGAACAATTCTTTAGTCTGTTTAACAATGAAATATTTAATTTTATTTCATATACAGTATGTTTTGTAAAATTAAATGGGTCAGTATAGCCTCCGTGGCGCAATCGGCTAGCGCGTTCGGCTGTTAACCGAAAGGTTGGTGGTTCGAGCCCACCCGGGGGCGGATTCTTTTTTAACCTTTAACAGTATAGTATTAAGAGTTATTTTATCTGTGACAATACATTGGTTAAGTAGTACACATATGCTAATTATTTAAAAACAAGCTCCAAAGAGACTGCAGTAGGTTCCTACCTATGATTATGAATTGAATGATTATGAAAATATTTGACTTTCATTGTTTTACACATTAATGAGAATAGAATATTTAAAAAAACCTCTAATTCTTCCAAATAAATTTAAATTGAAGTACAATTGATGAAGATATTAGGTATAGAGAAATTTAGGTTATGATCATGAAAAAAGTTCTGAATTATTTAAAATAATGCTTCCAATGAAAAGCATAATATATTATGTGAATATTGTATGTGTTTTGTTGTTGTTCTACTAACATTATTGTTACAATTTACCAATAATATTGCACACAGAGTATTGTTCCGATTTACGTTCGTAAAATGTCATCCAACACGCAACACAAGTAATGCTATATACAATATACATTATAAATATACAATTTATCGGTCCATTTCTCGATACACGGCGATTTGTGAAACGCAATCTGAAGAGCAGAGTAATAAGTTGGTTCTCACGATGTTATGGAAGATATTGGTGAGGTAATTTTATTGCAAATATTGATAATCTATACTAATAATATTAAGCTGAAGAGTGTGTTTGTTTGAACGCGCTAATCTCAAGAATTACTGGTCCGATTTGAAAAAAATATTTCTGTGTTAGATAACCAATTTATCGAGGAAGGCTATAAGTATAGGCTATTTATCATCACGCTAAGACCTATAGGAGCGGATCAATGCGGTTAAAACCGCGGGGCACAGCTAGTGTTAAAATAATGAAATAAATAAATAATACTTACTCTCAGTATAAAAAAAAGTCAAAGGCAGAATTAGTTTTCGTTTTCCATTAAGTTATAATCTTAAATATTAACAAAATCTAAATAAAAGTAGTAGTAGGTTAATTATTAAAAAAAAAACACTTTCAATACATATATCTTGAAAGTGAAAAGTTAAAATAAATAACCTATAATAATAAACTTCAAAGGTGCGGCGGCGAAATTTTGCATAGAATGAATAAATTTATATAAATAACTCAAATCATTTATCTTCTCATTTGAATTATTTATATGATCTTGATTTAACATAAATCAATCTTCTTCATTCACATTTACAAGTAAAATTCTAGATATGTATTATGATTTATGACAACACACTTAGGAAAAATGTATTTTTTTTTATATTATTAGAATTTTTACTTGACTTGCAAACATTCATAGTAATGTAAAATATGAATGTCCGTCTGGTATGTAGCCGATATACGAAACTGTTGAAATGTTACCGCAATGCTTTGACGTCGCATTAGTCCTTTTAACAAGAATGTCGTGGACAGTCGCGGGCAGAAGTCGATTACAAATTTTAGTTGTTTTTTCTTAAAAATACTTTTTAAAATCCTTAGGATTTGTAACATATATGAAATATATTTTATAAACATACTAGCTTTCCGGTCTCGTCTTCACCCACGTTTTGAAAGAAAAACCCGCATAGTTCCCGTTCCCGTGGGATTTCCGGGATTAAGCGTATCCTATGTGTTAATCAAAGTTACCTTCTATATGAATGAATGCTAAATATTTATAATATTAAAGGGATAGGATAGGATTTAGGAGACTTTAAAAGGTATTGAATAAAAAACATTGTTTAATTTCACAAATTTTATAAAGTATGAACTTGCTATTTAATAATTGTTTAATAATTAATGTATCATATGAATAAGTTATGTAATAAATGAATTGTTAAAAAAAATCACCAGTCCCTGTAAAATTCCTGCGTAGCATATTTTTATATTTTCATACTGTTCTAATCCAGACGGAGCCGAGGCGAATTACCTGTAAATAAAAAAACACACATACACATACATAATCTAGTCTACAATACAAGCTACCGTGTTAATAATAACAATCTCTAATTTCCCATGTGCATACCTTCCGCGCTTGCTAATACACTAAGTAGGCAAACCCGCGCGTCCGGCTTTCTTCTTACGCAACATCAGTGTAATGATTAGCATATATTATTTATACTTATATATTATTTATCGGTTTTTCTGTTTGAACTTTCCATGCTTTCGCTGTATCAACGGTGCTATAAATATGTCTTTTTATAACATGTGTGCTAATGATTGACGTCTTTATATTTTTTTCTGTATAAATGTACTTGTAATATATCGCAATAACATGATAAAAACTGTACACATGATATAATATTGTATCCTTACATTGAAATTCAGGATTATCTTACCATGACCTACACTTTGCAACTTTATAAATCGGTAGGTAAGGGCTAGGAAAATGTAATGATAGCAAACTTAGCACACATGGGGGTGATTCGGATAGCCCTCTAGGTCGTCTACCTCCTGGCTTCAGTTCATCCATACTTCTTGGGACAACCTGTATACCTACATCATATACATGGCAATAAATGTATCTAAATAATTTAATGTTTAGTATAAGAAATATTGGAAATATAAGCGACAAAAATTGAATTGTTTTCAACCCGTATATTTTAACGATTTCAAACCATCAAGCAGCTTATTAGCTATTCAGTAATATGTGCTGACATTCGCTTCGCTCATAAAACTCCAACATCCTACAAAACCCTTCTATTATGTTACACGAAAACCCCAAAAACGGTCAGAAAGTAGTCAAACCAGTTGCTCTTAGCAAGTGTTTCGTCACGAGCAGATCGCCAGCGGCTATGAAAGCCTATCAGCTGCCACATTCTTTCAAGAGAAATGACTTATGTAATAAAATGAGTAAGTACTTGTTTTAGTTAAAGCAGACTTTGTGGCTCCTTACGATTTATTATTACACTTTATTACGTATTACACTTCAGAAAAATATATTCAATCCGTGTAAATTTACTAATTACATACACGGATTGAAGGTCACTGACTGATATGACTGACCCATTCAAACCTTATATTCAAACTGACAAACATTCACACAGTATAGTTTTTGAAAATCATTTCTTTATTATAAATTACAATTGTAACCATGTTTAGCTAATCACTAATTCACTATCACTAAGACAAAAGTGGTAAATACTAGTCAGTCATATCACAGATAATATAATATAGAAAATACAAGTCATACTATTTTTTTAAAAGAGCTAAATATACGAACTTGCTGGACATTTAGTTGTATACGTAGTATATTATTATTAGTCTGTGATATTAGTACTTAACAAATATGTAATTAATATTTATAATTATGTAAAGTAATTGGCAAACAGTCTACAGATATGAATACCTGAAATCTTCAAATTACTCAGCTCAAAATCTGAAATTTAAAAAAACATATAATACATATTATCTACTTGAAAAGAATCGTTAGCACGTGTGTATAATCGTCTACGCAGAAAGCCACGGGCAAAGCTATTTAAAATGACTATGAATATGAAAAAGCTATCAAATGCATTTATAATAGACAAGGTCGAAGTGAAATTGCTTGATGCTTCTAAGGCATTGCCAGGTGTATGAACTGTTACGTAGTGATCGAGTTAATGACCTAAGCTTGCGTAAGGCTTTGGAGGTTGTTGCTTATCATAATAAATTATTAATTAAGTTTCTATAACACGTGAAAATTGTACTAAGTTAAACCTCTTTGGTTGAAATTGAGTACAAAAGTTGGTTGAAATACGGTAAGTATATTTTGGTATTGAGTTTCGGCAAATTGGTTCGAATTCCTTTTACCTTTTGTTAGGATTAATTTATTTCCTCAATATTAACATTTGTTCAATATTTGTTAAAATTTAAGCTGTATTCTTGCAGAACTTTTTGAGTTTTTGATGAGTTTACTAACCATAAAGATTGTAAAGAAGATTGTTTGCTGTGTTGCGTATAAATCGCTAAATTATTATAATAATACATGGATTTCCATATATGACTTTTTATTAAACCTCATGACGAATATAAATGTAAAATTTGTCGTCTGGACTAGTCCCTTATGAACTTTTGACCTATTTTATGCGTCGGTCTCCCTAGATAAAATAAAATAAACGTATGAAAAAATAACCTACACACATTGAGTTACTACCACAGGTTACTACATGTACCAAGTAGTACATAGTAACTCAATGCCTACACATAAAGTTTTACTTGATAAAAAATCAAATAATTAACACACATTTCAATTTGAGGAATTGTTTGATCAAAAAGTAATAGACTACATTGAAAAAATTATGGGTCATTTGAACCACCAGGTGACCTATCTAGAACGATAGAAGATAGTAAAATAATAAGATTCAGCACTATACAGTCACTTGTAAGCTGTCCAACTGAGTGCAGATGAGAATTCGAAAGTACAGGTAGAGATTTTTTCCCCTTGTCTCCATGATTTTTGTACGGCGTTGCGGTATAATGGATTAAAAGCAGTATAGAAATAGTATGACACAGATGCCGTACAAAAATGGTGGTCCACAAAGTCAGAATTTATTTTTATTTTCCGACCATTGCCGGGGTAAATTTGGTCATTTGATTTTATACGGCATCTGTGTCATACCTACAGTCATACTATTTCTATACTGCTTTTAATCCATTATACCGCAACGCCGTACAAAAATTATGGAGACAAGGGGAAAAAAATCTCTACCTGTACTTTCGAATTCTCATCTGCACCCAGGTGGACAGCTTACAAGTGACGGCATAGTGCTGAATCTTATTATTTTATGCTCGTAAATCGTTCTAGATAGGTCCCTGGTGGTTCAAATGACCCATAATTTTTTCAACATGGGCCTGTAGTCTAAAATTAATGAACAAAATAAATTAAAATTCGATATTGTGTATTGCTGTTATACCTACTTATACTTCGTTAGGCAGCGACTTCATAATCTTATAAATTAATTTAGGCCGATATATTATATTCTTGTCATTAAATAAGGTCATTGGGGCTTACGAGGATATAAATATATAATTAATCGAACGTTGCACATGCAATTCCCACGGTACAGTTAGCACACAGCAGCCATTTAGAGATGCTCTATTTACATGTCAAGGATAGACTGTGACTAGCATAGTTGTTATCTTTCGTCATGTGAAAACTATTCATAACCACCATGACGCTGCTCATATTAATAATAGGTTAGATTTATGGTTCTGTACCTAAAATCAATTTTAATGTATAAAAAGTGTGTTGACATGCAAAAAGCCAACATCACGCGGTGTTCCCAGGCGGTCACCCATCCAAGTACTGACCGCGCCCGACGTTGCTTAACTTCGGTGATCGGACGAGAACCGGTGTATTCAACGTGGTATGGACGTTGGCGACAGACGTTATGAAATTACTAAACTTATTAGCGAAATAATGCAATTGTAATTTCAATACAATAATGTAATAAACGGTTAAAATATTCATAACAGAAATTCAAAATCTTTGAAATATTATTTTACAATTTTTAACATCACTATTTTTACGTGAA
Organism: Colias philodice; assembly: GCF_061535455.1. Classification (NCBI taxonomy): domain Eukaryota; kingdom Metazoa; phylum Arthropoda; class Insecta; order Lepidoptera; family Pieridae; genus Colias; species Colias philodice. Next base: position 315,273 of record NC_143107.1, on the reverse strand, counting down.
AAAGTAAAAAAAAATAAAATCCTATAGGTATTTATAAATTTTTAAGTTTTAACTCTTATTACATCTATATGTACACTTAAAACACTATTGTTATACACTACTTACTACTTAGTATCTAAATTGTGACACTACTTCATATTATTATCCACAGAACAAAGAAACTAAAGAAATCAAAGAAACTAGATCTCTATGTTATTATCCAATACTAGCTGCGCCCCGCGGTTTCACCCGCGTGGCTCCGCTCCTGTTGGTCCGATGATATTATATAGCCTACTGCCTATAGCCTAACTATTCTCTAATCTGTGCTATAGCCTATAGCAGCCTCGATAAATGGGCTATTTTTTTCAAATCGGACCAGTAGTTCAAACACACTCTTCAGCCTTATAATATTATTATAGAAAGTATAGATAGATGAGCATAATATTACATAATAATTAATTATAAAATAAACATTGTATCAGAAATTTAGAACGGAACGTGTTATCTATTTACGGCCAATGGTTATTTCATTCCAATCAATCTGCATAGCAAATTTTATTCAATTTGCGTGAAATTGACACAAAAATCACATTCATATCCATTCACTATTTAATATTGTAAACAATAACTTTACTTTAATATTATAAAGTTCTATAATTAATAATATTATAATGAAATAATCGGATAAGGATCGATTTCTTTTTTAAATTATATTCCGTAGGTCATAGAATAGGTTGTAAACTGTTATAATCTATCACTGTATTAAAATATATTTCAGCGCCATCTATGATTTATGTAAGATAATAAATAATACAGTAGTTATAGCAAAAGTATCAGAGATGGCGCTGTATTTAATTTGATTAAAGCGCCATCTATGTTATCTTGTATTGTAATTAAATATATTTCAACGCCATCTATGATATATGTAAGATAATAAATAACACAGTAGTTATAACAAAAGTATCAGAGATGGCGCTGTAGTAAATTGAATTAAAGCGCCATCTAACATAGATGGCGCTTTAATTAAATTTACTACAGTATTGTAATAAAATATATTTCAGCGCCATCTATAATTTATGCAAGGTACTAAAGGAAAAGCAAGAAAATATTTAAAAAATCATGGTAATTCTATTCGATAAAAGATGGCGCTGCTAAGAAATATCCATACCATACCATGGCTGAATTTATGGATAAATTTTAAATGTTACATTTTTAATAAAATTTTGATTTAGAAATTTTAAATATACATCATAGTAAGTGAAATTATATTTAATTGCTTGCAGATTAATTTGTTTTACGAGAAATCATCAAAATAAATTGGGACTGTGAAAAAAAGTGTCAGTTTTGCGACAGTCATCAATGCTCATATAATTACTATTAACTACGAAGAAAGACGCAAAATATTTTGATTGTGTTACGAAGATTATAACATACATTATTTAAAAAATAGAAAATTGAAGTCAACAAATAATTAAAATTCCGTTCTGTTTTGCCACAGCTGATGCCAAAGTAGCCGTTACTTTTACGATACTTAATACATTTCGATTAAAATCGGCAAAGTGATTATTTTATTTCGGAACAGTTAAACCATTTTCAATATTGAAATCAAATTATTTGTGTCCCTTATAATAAAAAAATGTAAAAACTAAAATTTTTCTTGTCGCAAAACGGGGGACTGTCGCAAAACCGATAGACCATTTTTTATAAGGCTAGGTTTATGTTGAATCCAATTAACATGGTTAAAATAAAACCGAGAATACGTTTACAAAAATTTTATTTTAGTCTCATAAAAAAAATACACCAAGACACAGTTTGACACAGTATCAATTTTAGGGTAAAACTCAGAGTTACACTACCTACACCTTTTAACTTTCCATACATGTATCACATATTATGTATTCAGGGTATACCTGCTGACCAACGCATTCATTGCAATACCATTTTTTGCAAATTATACATGTCCTTTTTGGTCCCGAGATTAGTGAAACCTAAAAATATGAAAAAATTATAAAAATTATGAAGAATATTACAATGACAATCTAGACTTGGCTTTATGCTGCAGTTTTGCGACTTTTCTTGTCAGCCTATAGGTCACGAAGCAAAATGTTGCAAAACTGACGTGACGTTTTCTTTTCAGTTTTTAGTCAAAATTATATTCTGACGAAAAAATGTGCCTATACTGATTATCAAATGTAAATAACGGTTAATGAATATATTGCTCATCTTCTGAAAATATTTAAACGATGTTTACTTACCTGTATCAAGTAATAATATGTCTCAAACCAGACAGTAGAAATTGCAACGGCCGTTGCACTCACAAAACACGTCTGTTTTACTCGAACTGTATTTGAAAATAAGCTTTTTTAAATTGGCGGACGGTGAAAGTAAACGATAATTTTGCCATTTATAAAATTCAAATAGTAATCTAAAATTTGTAAGTGGCATTATTAGCCGTGATAAACCCGACATGTCCGGTCGGTACCACTTTTTAAGATATTTTTGGAAATCAAATTGCTTTTAAACGATTATAAGGCCTTAATTATGAACTACATGCGACGATTCGCAAATAAATGTACTTTTAGACGACACTAAAACTTATGGTACCTTGGTATAAAACTTTTTAGAATCGCTTCTCTAACATCGAAGAACTTGGATGGGGACACGCCAAAAACTGACACTTTAGTTTTAAAAATGATTATTTAAAAAATAGTACGCAATGTTTCCGTGAATTAATTGTTTGCATTTATCAAATTATGATGTATTTAATACTTTTCAAGCATTAAAATAATTAGCCATCATATAAATTTTACTTGTTATTCGACTTGAAACACAGGGGACAGGCCGAAAGTGAGGGGTACACTTTTTTTTGAAAACGCTCATTTACTAAGTTTTTAAATTTCCAAGACTATATCGATATAGTCCTGTGGTATTTAATTCTATGCCTTCAAGTTACAAGTCTTTGACGCGTTTTTGTTAAAACATAAGGAAGGTTCATACGAGGAGAACGAAAAAGATGCAATGGAGCATATCTGTTTTTGATAAATTATTTTTAATAAGAAATACTATTATTGAATTCAATGAAAAGTCAATTTAATATTTTAATTCTAACAAATTTCAAAGTAAAGTAGTTCCACGTTTCATTTATTGTACCTAGTTAAAATAACGATGACCAATTTCTAGCTGGTTATATTTTGTTTGTGTAAAATAAGAAGTTATTCCTAATAAGTATTTTATAAACCGTTTGTTAATTTCGATTTAACTGTTGCCAACGTCCATACCACGTTGAATATACCGGTTCTCGTCCGATCACCGAAGTTAAGCAACGTCGGGCGCGGTCAGTACTTGGATGGGTGACCGCCTGGGAACACCGCGTGATGTTGGCTTTTTGCATCATTTTATTCACACTTATACCGTACATAATATTATTATACTATAGTTGAATTTTAAATTAATCTTAAACTTAAATAATTTGGAAAATCCAAAAGTGCACGCCTCATAATTTTTTTTTAATAAATATTTATTAATTATTATTTTTGTTTATTTAATAACAATTAAACCACATCGAATCAGACCCTGAAAAATGAAAGGGTTCTATTCCTGAGCATACTCAAGCGTAAGAGAAAAAAAAAGACTCGATTAGTAAAGTATTTCGGTCGCTATCGTGTTAACAAGAAAAAGGATCCGCACATACAGACACACGGACGTCCAAGACAGAACTTTTTTAAACTGTTTTTTAACTAGTTTAAATAACAAAAATGACATCAAAAATATCATGAACGTTAAAAATAGTGTTTTTTCTTAATATGTGTGTGTATGTATTATCTAACAAGTGCAATGTATGATACATAAAGACATTTTAAGTTTGAAAAATCAGATGTTTTGCGCGAAGTGACAGTAGTACCCACCTCAACGCTTCGCTTATGAGGCGTGCAAAAATACGGTGTATTTAATTTTTCAGAATATAAAACACTTTATTCTCTTTTTTTATTTTTATTCTAAAATTAGCTCATAGTTCATTTGTTCGTTTATTTACAGATTTCCCTGCACAATCAACAAATCAAAGGGTCTCACAGACTTGCCACAGAGTAACTCCCCAGAGTCCCCAGAGACGTCCACTCCATTAGTCTCTGTCTGCACTACACTGCGACACGGAAATTTCATTAGCTTTCCACGAAATAAAAGTCGGAATTTTTATTAAATTCTTGTGTATATTATTACATTTTTGTTTTATTACAATAAAATATGAAGATTTTGTGATGTTTTATTCTATTTTACTGCGCTACATTATAATTTCTGACATAAATGATAAAATACAACGTGTAAGGATAGCCTGGAATATTATATTTTGATGAAATTTTGTTATGAACGAATATTATGTTATTAACGAATAGATATTATAGAGCTATGAAAATAAGCCTTTTAAAGGATAACTACATATAAAACAGGGTATATCATTATTCAATACATAATTATACAGGTAATATAAGGAACAATTCTTCTTTTGAATAATTTATTCTAAAATCAATTGATATTATACCTAAAGTAAAAAACGCTACACCAGTGCTCAGGAACCTCATAAAAATATACAATTATACCATAATAAAACTTAATGATCTAAGATAATAAATTATACCTATACCGATACACACTTGACTATTTGTCCGCTCTCGAAAGACACAGCACAGTAATTACAATTGTCAACTGACATACAAACAGACATAACTGAAAAAGCAAACATTTCAAACTGAATTATAGCATCAGGTCGATAATTGCTCGTTTTTGGTTCGATTTTAATTAATACCTAGCATTCCGATCATTGTCTAAAAGGAAATTTCCATAAATGTGTTTGTGGAAAATGTTTCTAGCTATTGGTGAGAAATTGTAACAAATATATACAGTACAATAAAGATCTTTATTTTATCACTACATAGTATAAAACAAAGTCGCTGTCGCTGTCTGTCCGTCCCTATATGTACCTATATGTTTTAAAACTGTGCAACGAATTTTGATGCTGACATAGAAAAATATGAAGGTTTATCTATACTAATATGTATTATAAAGAGGAAAGGTTTGTATGTATGTATGTATGGTTTTCACGCATAAACTACTGGACCGATTTTGATGAAATTTGACACAGATAATCTTTAGACCCTGAAAAAGGTTACCTTTTATTGCGAAATATGTACCACGGGCGAAGCCGGGGCGGACCGCTATAATAATATATCTATAATATAGGTAATTTATAAAGTTTTAGACAAATGGAGCAAAGCTGCGAGCACAAAGCTACTTTGAGAATTAATTATAGTATCATAGCTTGCTTGTGCTTCTTCTTCTTCTAACACAAGTGATGAATATTAAATTATATTTTATCGAGCGTTGCATAATAAGTATGTAGGTACCTATTATCACTTCTAAGTCATAAGGCCGCCTAATAAACTATACTGTTTTTTGTTTTGTATACCTACAAAAATTAGCAATAAGTTTTCTATGTATAGTTTTATTGTAGAGTAAATAAATAAATAAAATAAATTATTATTTCAATATTTTTATGTACAACAAGTCAACAACTCTTTCTCACTCTATAAACATAAATTACTAACAAAATTATAAGACAGCAGCTGCATCCAGTGAGTGAAAACTTTCTAAATATCCGACAGGAATACTGCATTTCTCCACAAAAATAAGCAATATTACACAAATTTCATCTAAAACTATTCATTCTCTAGTCTCTACCGTCAAACAGCTACGAAAGCATGATACTTTTTTGTAAACTTTGGTTTCATGTTCATTCTTAAATCTTCAAAATATAAATATAATTTCGTCCATCACAATCTTATCACAATAAAACAAATTCGTAAAAATTAAGAGAAAGTGAAAGAAATGATATTATTAAAGAAATGAGCAAATTATTTTTTAATACCTAGGTAATGCAAAATTGTTTTTTTTTTAGTTAACGTTTGTCAAACTTCTATAAAACTAGTTTATGTACAACAAAATCCTAAAAATGACTTGTAAAAATATTTCTCAAGTTCGTGCGGCGCGTGGCCGGTCGCTCTTAGCGCGTCTAGCGTGAGGGTATAATTGCTCAAACACACACACAACCGGAGCAAGGCCTGATTGGATACGTTTGGAGATTTTTGTTCATTTGTGTGGAATTTTAAAACCGGATATTGGTAAAAGCAATGGTATAGGAAGGCATGAAATTACCTATAAATACTTTCTAAATATGTGTGAACGTCGTGAATACGGTAAACGGTTGTTTATTTCTTTAATATAAATATATCTAAGAATATATCTAAGAACTTACTACTTTTTATAGATAAGTTAGTATGATCAATTGATCAAATTATAAGTTTAGAATAAAATTTCCACCCATGTCATGAATATTTTTCATATTTGTTTTCAATATTTGTCATGTTTTTTTCACGAAAAGACACTAAAGTTTTATATTGATAAGTAATTGTTGGTATATATTTTTTTTATCTTCCTGGCGGGCGCAGCTACTTTCCCCTTTCCAACGCCACATCTTCATAGCACATTACTCGCATCGCTACATACAGCTCATACAGCTTAGTAAGAATGGAAACGGTCACATAGTTTCACAGCATAGCTATAGGTAAGCTATAGGTAGGTATTACATTTTCACAGCATAGCTACATAGCACATCTCTGGTAAAAACACTGTAAAAGTCCAGATAAACGTAATTTCCTTATATCTACATTACATGTATCCATTTGACAGCTTAAAATTTAAAAGATTTTATTAATCGTCTAAGGGCTGATTTTTCAATTCTTGGTTAACCAAGGATTGAAAAATCAGCCCTTAGACGTAGCCCTTAGTTTTATACATTATTCGACGAATAAGTTTTAAAACTTATTCGTCGAATAATGTATAAAACTACCATTTTAAAAACGTATTCTAATTGCCCGTATTTGACAGTTTACGTGACATTTTAATACCTATTATCGTGTAATACTTTATTTGACGGATAAGTTTAATCCAAGCATTGAAAAATCGGCCCTAAATTGTAAGACATCAGTTAATATGTAGGTACCTAAGTATTGGGCAGATTCTTTATATCAGTAAGTACATGAAATTTTGAAAGATTTTTAAAAGCTAAAACTACATGTTAATCATTTGCCAATGGACCACGACTTTTTCCAAGACAATACAGGCGCAAGATTATAAAGAGGGGACCGAGGCAATTTGGTCGCGATGGCTTACGTCGCGTTATTAGCTATAAACAAAACTGGGGGAGAGGGGCTTGGGACAAGTTGGGGGCATTGGCGGAGAATAGAAAACACAGATTGTGAAATAAATGTTTTTTTTTATTAAATTTATTAATTTTTTGTCCTTTTAGATGTTGAAGGTAAATATAATATTTAATGGTAAGTATAGTATTTCTCGTGGCTCGATTGTGAAGAAATTCGTTGTGTACAATAATTAATTTTATACAGATATTATGTTTTTATGATTGTTAAACTAGAACACACTACACACATTAACATATTATCTTAAAATAATTAAAATTACGATAGAAATCGAGTAAGAAAGTTCAAACAAAGAAATTTGTGTGTGTAAAAAAGTGTGTGTGTGTGGACTGTGGAAGTAAGTGGTATAAAAATTAAATTAAATATATTCCGCACAAAATTTCTGGACTTCTAAATAATATTTTTTTTATTCGGTTGAAATGCCGAAGATGTATTATTTATAAATATGAATAGTTTACAATCTATGTTAACAAATAAGATTTGATTTCACAAGTAAACGATTTAAAATTAAACAGAGCTTTCAAAAGCTCACTAAAACAGTATTAATGATTAGCCATTCATTTTAAACCAATAAATATTACAAAATCGCCTCATCTCCTGCCTTGTACCATTCGAAATAAATCACTAAAGTTAAAACATCATTAATATTAAATCAGGGCTGATTTATACGCGCGGGCACACCCTCCACACCTCGCTCATAGTTGTAACTTGTAATGTATCGGCTAGCTATGAATAAATACCTATTTGAAATGCTGTTTTTTGGTTTTATGAGGTTAGGTTAGTAGTGTAACAATTTTATGGTAATCTTTTTTGATGTAAGATTTTAATGGTAATAATTACACGTACATACATTAGACTAATTAAACTTATAGATAGCTTTTAAAATATAGATTTTTTAAGCTTAATGAAATAGAGCTAACTGCTTTAACTAGATTAAATAGAAAGAGAAAATATAATGTAGGTAATAGGTATCTGCTTATAACTTCGCCATGAAAAAACGGTATAACCGATTTTCATTAAATTTAATGTATTATTTGGTAAGTCTGGAAATAGAATCTTTACTGTTTTTTATACCTACTTACGTCAGTTATTATAAGTAACTGATCATCTAGTAGGATATAATATCTACTGACTAGAACTCGCGGTGTCACTCGCATGGCAGTCAATGCAAAAATAAATTATATGCTAATCCAGATATAATATAATCTATCACTCTACTAAATTTCATACAGATCCAATCAGCTGTTTTCGCGAAAAAATGTACATATGCTTCTCTATACAATCTTACATAGTTTCGCATATGTATTGATTAATAGTACATAGGACTACTACGATCACGATGGCATGTTTTGTGACGTAGGTAGGTATATGTATGTTTGTCAGTACCTCAAGATCGATACTTATTTTCCCAATGTTGTTTACTGGTCGTGTAACCTCTCGTATAGCGAGTTCGACTCCCAAAGAGCGCATTGTGTGCGCGTATGGAAATCATTCGTGCTTGCTTCATTTACGCCGCTTATACAGGGTGTTCACTATTCAATAGTTTAATTAAATTAAAAAAATAAAATGTTTTTGAAATAAGGTTCATTGTTTTTATATTTTTTAATGTCAAAAATAAAATGCTATTTCATTTAATTGCAAAAATAAAAGTATGTATTTATTTTTAAATTCAAGTAGGATTTGTTTGTTTCGATGTAAGGCAAAAACTTATTAAAAAAATAGCACTGACACGCTACGTTTTGTTACACTATTCATTCATTCTACTCTATTACATAGAATATTGTTTTATGCTGGGTCAACGTTGCAAATCAAACTAATCCATATAATAGTATACTTATTGTATAGTTCATCGATATATTGTCAATAATTTTAGTACACCAGACCCTTCCAAACACAGATATAGTATTCCAAACGATAAAACAGAGCCTTATTCCACACCCTGTACTTTTCACACGGAATTCTAACATTTGCCTGCTAATTGCGCTACCGTGCGCCCGCGCCGCTTCCGCTTGAGATACCATCGTGTGGGAGGTCTATTGTCATGCAGATTCACCTTTTTCATTCAATTTATATAAAAATTAAGAATTAAAGAATTGTAATATAGGTATAGGATAGTCTACGATTTTAATAATGCTACGTAGCGTAGAAGGGACATTAGGTTACGAAAAGCGTAGAGGCAATGTAGACCTGTACATTATTAATTTACATTATTATATTATTAGTGTGTTAGAAGTTTATTAGTGTGTTAGTGCCTAGTATAGTATTACCTATGTTATCTGTGGTAGTACTATACGGCATAATCTTTTCGTAAAATAATATTGTTGTTATTATTTTTAAATGGGAAAAGGCAAGGGATATGAAAACGTAACACGTATTAAAATAATTTGTCTGCTTGTCTTTACAAGCTTTCACTTTTGAAAGACTGTACTAAATAGATTATAATGAAGATTAGAAAACAAAGTATTTTATCGTAGTTTGGTCTATAGAGGAGAGAAAATTTATTACATTACAGTCAATGTCGCCAGAAAAACATATATTTTGGAATCGGTAGCATCTAATTATCGTTTATATGTGACAAAACAGAGCGCTTCTTATTGAAGTCAAGTTAAATCAATGTTTGAATATGAATTCATACTTTATACAGCCCGTTTTTCCATACACAGATAAAGTTGTCTCGAAGAAATCGCTATTTAGCGATAAGACCGCCGTTTGTTACAATGTATCCTAGGTTGTCGTAATTTGTAATTTATCTAGAGCATGAATAATCAGGTAAATAAATACAAGTATAAACGCTATATTTCTCATGAGAATTCAACCGATACTATAAACTATTATTACATATTTGCGAAGCTTGCAAGTCACTAATTGCATACAGTTGCTCACTTTAATTTAATTCCAAATACGTTCTGTCGTGAACAGACAGCTTATTTAAATGAATAAAGGTATATTTATTGTTATTAGGGCCGGTCCGCACGGGGCGGCCACGTGGCGAGTAATCGCCTAATATCTGTTTATTGAGATGTTCGCAAGGTCGTTAACACCGCGGGGTGTGTGCACGCCCTTATTTGATTTTATATTGTTTTTTCAGGAATTAAATAGGTGTGGGTTGTTTGTTTTTTTATGACGGTTTTAAAGCGCGTTTTAGTGTAGAGTACCTAGTTTTAGTTTAATTCGTTTATTTACACATTTTTTCGAGTTCCTTGTTTTCCGAGGGAAAATGGCCTATGTCAAACCTTCCCTTTGCTTTAAAGGGGAAACCAGGACAAAAACAATCATCAATACTTACAAGATTTAAAACAAAAGTAACCGTAAATACCTACGTTTATAGTTTATGGTAAATAAATATTTGAATCGTCATTACATAGTTTTACCATTTACCTACCACCGGTTCGGAAAGCAGTTTCTACAGAGAAGAGTCGGCAAGAAACTCTATATTATCTAGTTGTTCTTTAAAAATCATTTAATATACCAAGTAAACTAACTTTAACATTCTGCACAATCATGTAAACAATTACGAACACAGTATGTTGTCCCTCTCCATACAATTTAACAAATAAATCCGTATGTTTGTCACCCGGGGTCTCCTAACTCGTGTGACATGGCACTAATAAAATAATCGGATTCCTGCTGTTTCTTTAATTCATATAATTTTTGTGTAACTGAATAACTTACGAAATAAACGATCAGATACAGGAAGGTTCATTTTAAACACGTCTTTATATTTATTAGGTATTTTTATGGACTGATAAAATAAAATAAAGAATGAAGAAAAAGTGAAGAAAAACTTCGGAAAAAAATATTTAAAATAAGTTTAATTATTCATTATAATAAAGATCCTATAAGTTATAACATTTTTACAGTCAGACATTGGCCTAAACCATTGTCGTTTCAATAAAATTATATTTTCCGAAGTATCTCTCACAGAATCAAACAGAAACAAATATGTCTGCTTTCGCTGAAATCCCGATAAATTACATTCGCAATCAACTTTCAATTGCGCCTCAAATACCTTTGACATATCAATGAGCCCTCCAAAACGCATGTATTAAATCTGATGGGACTTTCAATAAACGTCAAACGGAATCACGCATTCTTCGTACGAACAGACAATCTTATATATTGTAATAGTTTTGAACGAAATTCGAAGAATTTTGAACTTTATTTATATGAAGATAGAGGTTAAAAGAGCTGCGAAATATGTTTGTATTTAGGTCAAATTGTATGCCCCTGTAATAAACATCAATCAATTACTGATTATTAAATGCACCTTTTTGTGCTTGTTCCGCTTCGTACCGTTGAGTTGTGCTGGGCAAAATACCTATTGTTAGACGTAACTTTTGATTTAATATTTTTGTGGATGAGTAGTAATAATTGTCAATATAGTTGTGACTGTTTCCTGTCCGAACATGCTTAGGCCGGGTCCACATTTGTAGCATCTTGACGTATCACGATCAGTCGTATCGTATCGAGTATTTGTATCATAAATATGGACGCTCATTTGTCCATGTCGTATTATAAAGGCGTATCTTGAAAAAAAACGCGTCCATACTTATCAAATGCTGTATCATGTCAGTGTATCGGCGGCAATGGACGCTCCAGTTTTCATCCGATCCTCATATCTTTTCCTGATACGCGTTTCTTTCAGTGTACCTTCCCCTCTCGTACGGTTCAGTAACTCTAAAACTGTAACTCTTCCTCCAGCTCGTCCCAAGCGTCTTTCTTCAACACTTTGTTGAAGTAATTCTTGTGCTTGGGATCCCATAACACTTCTTTTCTTTTATAGGCGTCGATTAGTTTTATAACACTTTCGTTATCCCAGCTCATCTTCAATGTTTACTCCTCTTTCACAAATCACGAAATGGCGGGAACACAGGCAATGATCGCGTATCAATTGCATTCACGTCCAAACTTGAGCGATACGATGTGTATCCTCTTTGATGATCGCGGAAAAACCGACACACGATGGTTCGCGGTGTATCACGTATATCGTATCGTAATACAGTATCAAAATACGTCCATACCACCGATCGTGATACGCGTATCAGATACGAGGTGTATCATGATACACGGTTAGTGCGGATCGGGCCGTATCAGATACGGTGTGTATCATCAACGGGTATCATCTTGCGTCCAAACTAGCGATCATGATACGCGCCGAGGCCACGCAACGGAGATACGATACACCGAAATGCTACAAATGTGGACCCGGCCTTAGCTGTCGCATACTATAAATTGCCGCGTTCCTTTGTCTCGTGGCGCATTCGTACGAATCGTGCCTAGGGGCTCTGACGCTGTTTATACGACGTTCGACCCAACTACCCTCACTTTACTAATAGTCGTTGACTAGCTGCGTTTTGTTATCAACTACCTACATCAATTAGGTAGCTGTGTAGAATCGCAGTACATTCTTATTACGTTCAAACTAATATTTAACTAACTTCGCGTCTTATTTCTTATATCAGAAGTGGGATAGAATTCAAGCCTAAACTTGTTAATTGTTTTGAGTTTTGTAACGGCATACTGGCGTTTGAGTTTTTTCGTGCGTTGTGTGAAGTAAAAATTTGTTACGTGGATTATTGTAACGGGAATGTAGTTCATCGAAGGAATTGTGTGTAGTGATCCAAATCGCTAGTCGAACCCTGGCGTTGAGGTATTATCTAGTCGCTGGCGTATCGTAGTGATGTATTTCACTAGTCGAACGAGCGTAGATATACCAAGATACGCGAACGGAGTGCCACTGTCATGTGGATGTGGTTATTGTTCTGTCAGGTCAGTCTGGCCGAGGCAGGATGGTTGTGTAATCCCGAGATGAACTACCGTAGTGTTTTAATACGAGAAAAGGCGTACGAGGACGTACGATTGTCAGTATGGCCGTGTTAGACGTAACTTTTGATTTAATATTTTTGTGGATGAGTAGTTGTCAATATAGTTGTGACTGTTTCCTGTCCGAACATGCTTAGCTGTCGCATACTATAATAAATTGCCGCGTTCCTTTGTCTCGTGGCGCATTCGTACGAATCGTGCCTAGGGGCTCTGACGCTGTTTATACGACGTTCGACCCAACTACCCTCACTTTACTAATAGTCGTTGACTAGCTGCGTTTTGTTATCAACTACCTACATCAATTAGGTAGCTGTGTAGAATCGCAGTACATTCTTATTACGTTCAAACTAATATTTAACTAACTTCGCGTCTTATTTCTTATACTATAATATAAACTATCTCGTAGGTACCTACTAGTGGTACTTGTTCTATGTAATGTTTACCTATGTAGGTGTATGCAATAAAGTAATATGTGAGTAATAAAAACACGATCAATACACACAGACGCTCGATATACAATAAAACTATCTTAAGTTGGTATATACGCAGCTTCACTCGCATGCGTGTCTATATTACAATTTTCATCTACCTAGATACAATTGACTATATTAATTGTAAAAGAGACACATATAATCGCTCGATGCTTAAAATGCTGAGATTATTTTGTCGCCAGAATAATACAATTAGTCAGTAATGTCACAGGTTACTATAAAAAGAGAATAGTTACTAACTTAACTTTAGTAATATTTTTCACCAACGTTAAAAAACAAAGGGATATCAATTGGTAACTTATTTTCCGATACATTAAATCTTCTTTTTCTAATTATACAAATACTTTATTTTTCAGATATAAACTAGGTCCCAAGGGGCACAAACCTGCCCCTTGCCCCACCTGACGAGCACGCGGCAATATTAAATTGTTGCTGATTCAGCCACGCGTGCATCCCCCTTCAACTATTATTGTTATACTTTTTAAATATTTATCCATTCGCACCGTGTATGGGAAAAATCAACTTACTATTATGTAGACTTTGTGTATGAGATTGCATAATGTGTGAATATGGAGCATAATAATTACTAGATCGTGTTCGATGAACAAACTCTACTCTTTAAATTGCGTGAGATTTTCATGACAGAGATGATGATATTGCTCAATTTTTGTGGATATATTATGTAGGATATATAGATTTATCTAGTGTTCTAAAACAACCAACATAACAGCTTAGAGTAAACAGAAATATAATTATACAGGGTGTCCCACTGTTGGTATCCTAAGCTCAAAGGAGGTTATAGTTTTGCATACGCTGAGTATGTAAAAAATACTTATAAAATTCCAGACGCATTTTTTTTTTTCAAATTTCAAAGTCTTAAAACTCTATGAGTAGGTACACCCATAACAAACAACCCGCCCAGCTTTGCCACCAGCACGTGAGCTATCGTTTAAGATTATGTTTTCATAGACGAAATGCTCACATTAGCGAAGAGATATACCTATGCAAGACTACAAGTCCCTTCGCGCTTGGTATACCAATAGTGGGACACCCTGTATATTTCTGTTAGACTTTAGAGTACACAGGGATTCGAAGTCTTAAAATTTGATACAATAATCTCTAGCTACCTACGCTATAATAATTTTTGACTCTATCATGTAGTAAAAGCTAAAAATATCTTCTACAAGATTAATGCCATATCATCCAACAATTCTTCCACATTATGTTTAAAAAATCCGTTTAAAAACACAACGCGTATGAAATTGCCAACATAAGCTGGTCCAACGCCCCTAAACTTTGATAAATCAAAGCTAATGCTTGCCTCGTTAACAGCAGTTTGTATTCCACGCAACGACGCGAGACCCAACTTGTATAGCGATAAATTATGTGAAAATATTCGCGATTATCTGTGGATACTGCTTGTCCAGTTATTTCATAGTTTTTATACGTTAATCTACGTTTATATTGTAAACGTACCTAATCTGTGAAATAAAGTTTTTAAAAGCATTTAGAATAAAGAGTTTTTAATGCGGTTGTGTTTTTAATATTTGTTAATTCACACCTCTGATATTTATAAAGACATAACAACATTTTTTTGTTCTTCTGAATATCAAACATAAAAGAAACTAATTGGATATTTAATACCTATCTATATATTTTTTTCAGCAAAAGTAAATTTTAGCCTACGCAATTAGTGCGTTTTTTTCCTT